>NC_043751.1:32494198-32616404 GCF_902148845.1 Salarias fasciatus
CTGGGTTACCTTGCTGATCCGCGGATCAGTTTTTCCTTCCAGAGCCGCCAGCTTTTCGTTTGTGGTCGAGTTCAGAAGCAAATTCAGGAACAGGAACAGAACCTAGAAAAAAACCAGAAACTGAACCAGAACTGTGATGTCAACCAAGATGAGGAGCCGGACACAGGACCAGGACCGGATCTGATGTCAGAACCGAGCTGTGAAGAAAGACCAGTAAGTGAACAGTAAGGCGGTGGTTGCTTCGTTTTGTCTCCTTACTGTGAATCTGACATATTAACATTATGCTTATTCACTGTTTTTATTTTTACCAACCAATGTAACATCTTGAAGCCTCTGAGGCAGCTGCTGTTGTGATACTGGGCTGTACAAAAATACATTGATTGATTGATTGATTGATTGAACCCGAAAAAGGACCAGAACCAGAAGAGAAGGAAGTCCAGGATCCGTCTGACAGAGCAGGTTCAGAGAAAACTGAGTCTGTTAACTGTTAATGAGTATACCAGAGGAAGAGGAGGAACTAACCTGGTCAGTAGCAGTAGTTAACCTGTTTAACAGAGCGTTAACCAGAGACAGAGGACTAATTAACCTGTTAACCAGAGGTAGTTCAACCTCTCAGTCAGTTACTGCAGTAACGTCTCTCGAAGCCAATCTGGTCAGCAGCAGGTTCCCCAGAGCCCAGAGCAGAGGCTGGAACTCTGTATGTCCAGACAAGAAATGTCCCCGTCTGTCCTGTCCCTGTCCCTTTCTGTCCCCTCACCCCAACCAGAAGAGCAGAAAGCCTCCTCCTCTGAGTCTGGTTCTGCAGGGTTCTCCTCTGACCTGGTTCTGCAGGGTTCTCCTCTGACCTAGTTCTGCAGGGTTCTCCTCTGACCTGGTTCTGCAGGGTTCTCCTCTGAGCCTGGTTCTGCAGGGTTCTCCTCGTCTGAGCCTGGTTCTGCAGAGTTCTCCTCTGACCTGGTTCTGCAGGGTTCTCCTCCTCTGAGCCTGGTTCTGCAGGGTTCTCCTCTGAGCCTGGTTCTGCAGGGTTCTCCTCTGAGCCTGGTTCTGCAGGGTTCTCCTCCTCTGAGCCTGGTTCTGCAGGGTTCTCCTCCTCTGAGCCTGGTTCTGCAGGGTTCTCCTCTGACCTGGTTCTGCAGGGTTCTCCTCTGAGTCTGGTTCTGCAGGGTTCTCCTCCTCTGAGTCTGGTTCTGCAGGGTTCTCCTCTGACCTGGTTCTGCAGGGTTCTCCTCTGACCTGGTTCTGCAGGGTTCTCCTCTGACCTGGTTCTGCAGGGTTCTCCTCTGAGCCTGGTTCTGCAGGGTTCTCCTCTGAGCCTGGTTCTGCAGGGTTCTCCTCTGACCTGGTTCTGCAGGGTTCTCCTCTGACCTGGTTCTGCAGGGTTCTCCTCTGAGTCTGGTTCTGCAGGGTTCTCCTCTGAGTCTGGTTCTGCAGGGTTCTCCTCTGACCTGGTTCTGCAGGGTTCTCCTCTGAGCCTGGTTCTGCAGGGTTCTCCTCTGAGCCTGGTTCTGCAGGGTTCTCCTCTGACCTGGTTCTGCAGGGTTCTCTCTTGGGTTCTCTGTAAAGCCTCTGGAGATGGCTGTGCTGTAACTGGGCTTTATAAACTAGAAAGTGTCCCTCAGAGAGGCAGCCGTCCGCCACAGCTCCAATCAGTCACCAACGACAAGAAGAACACCGTATATAATCAAACACTGTGATCGGAGCGGAGCCTCTCTCTGTCGCCCTCTCTCCCTGTGTGTGTGTGTGTGTGTGTGTGTGTGTGTGTGTGTGTGTGTGTGTGTGTGTGTGTGTGTGTGTGTGTGTGTGTTTATCTGAACAGGAAAACCGAAGAGTCACATCATGTATGTTATTTAACTTCATTTTAATTTGAAAATTGAGCGGATTCTCTCGTATTTTCCGTTCCAGACTTCCAGTGTGGTGCGATCTGCTCTGCCCAGCTTTACAGCTGGCGGCCCACGGCGAGCGGCTGGCGGAGAAAATAAAGGAGCGGAGCGCCGCGGTCCACGGCGCGAGCCGCTACGCCTGCTGTATGAACCGTCAGAGAGGTGAACGGGGCGCCGATCTGACAGTCGGTGCGCAGCGCGTCCTGTGAGAACCAGGCGTTTGTCCCCCCTGTCGGCGGGCCTGCCCAACCATGTGAAAGACTCCCTATCTGTCAATGATAAAGAATCCTTTAAAAATTCCTGGATCCAGACAGTGATCCGGATCATCACCAAAATTTAATCAATTCTAAGTTAGCCCAAGACCCACCTTTCCACTAAGTTTCATTGCAATCTGTTCTTTACTTTTTCCGTGATCTTGCTAACAAACCAACCAACAAACCGACGTGATTCCATGACCTCCTGGCGGAGGTAATAAAGCTGAATTGAATAACAGCTGAAAGAAGAGATTTTGCGGTTAACTCTGTGGATTCGTGGACTGAAGCTGAGGTGAAGAAACAGGAAGTGTTCTGGTAAACCGTCCCGTTGCGGCTCGGATTTCAGACTGTTGGGTTTTAATTTCTCGTCCAGACAAGACCCCAAAAACAGGACCCAGGTCTGTGGACTCTCGAGGCTACGGGGTTCACGGGGATCGCGACACTCACCAGCAGTTTTCCGATGACTAGTATAGGGATGAAGTAGGCCACGCAAGTTCCTGGACCAGAGACCGCCGTGCAGTCCCACAGAGTCTCAATCCATTCCCCATAGAGGACCCTGAAGACCAGCATGACGGCATGAGACAAGTCCGCCATGTGCCAGCGAGGCAGCTCGCAGTCAGGCGCGATCCGGCAGACGTTTGTCACGTAGTCTGTGCCAAACAGCCGCAGGCCCACCACGGTCCACAGGAAGACCAGAACCAGGAGGACCAGGGCCAAGCTCTGGGCTGAGGACCAGACCACCTGCAGGAAGAGTTGCAGGGACGGCCACCACCTGGCCAGCCTGAACATCCGCAGCTGTGGTGGTGGTGGTGGGGAAGGGGGGGGGATATAATGTGGTGATGATGATGATGATGATGATGATAGTAACAGTGTTCTCATACTGACCAATCGTAGGCAGCGCAGCATCGACAGCCCCGAGACGTCAGCCAATGAGAGTTCCAGCAGAAAGCTGATCACAACCAGGAAGTCCAGGATGTGCCAGCTCACCTGTCACCATGGCAACAACAATCACAAGTTCCTCAGGCAACACCTGCAGCATTGAGTTGTTCACAACGAGAGGAGTTGGATGGCCGACCTGGAAGAATCCTCTGAGGCCCAGAACCGACATCCTGAGGAGCATCTCCACCACGAAGATAAAGCTGAAGACCTGTGGAGGACAGCCGGATCACAGCCAGAACACAGCCAGAACACAGCCGGATCACAGCCAGAACACAGCCGGATCACAGCCGGATCACACCCGGAACACAGCCGGATCACAGCCAGATCACAGCCAGATCACACCCAGAACACAGCCGGATCACGGCCGGATCACAGCCGGATCACGGCCGGATCACAGCCGGATCACGGCCGGAGCACACCCGGATGCCTCTTCCTGTCCTCTCTAAATGTGTCTGTTACTGGTGTTGTCTGATCTTTTTTTGTGTGTGTCTGACATTACTGTATTTCTACTGGTTGTTGTTGTTATTATATTGTTTTTGTTTGTTGTGACATGTTTGTTATTGTTTGTTTGGTCTCTATGTCTCATAATGTTGTCTGTTGTATCTATATTTGAGTAGTTTCTTTGCTTGTTGCTGTGTTGTGTTGTATCTATATTTGTGTAGTTTCCTTGTTGTTGCTGTGTTGTGTTGTATCTATATTTGTGTAGTTTCCTTGTTGTTGCTGTGTTGTGTTGTGTCTGTATTTGTGTAGTTTCTGTCTGTTGATGTGTTGTTATTATCTGTTGTATCTGTATTTGTGTAGTTTCTTTGCTTGTTGATGTGTTGTGTTTTTCCTCACCAGGTGTAAAACAGACGTGACTAATTCGAACTGTTCCGTCATTGGATAGTGTTCCATCGCCATGACAACAGTGTTGACGACGAGGCAGAGGATGACACCCAGGTCAAAGAGTGGGCTGAGGACGAAGGGGCGGAGCCAAAGTCTGAGCCGCTGCCAATGGGACGAAAGTGTGCTGTCCACATCCGCCTCTGGAAAACAGGATGTTTCTCATGGTACCGACCTCGCTGAGCGGCGACACAGCAATCATCTGACAGTCACAAACGTCCGCTGTTGTTTTACTTGACTGAAGAAGAAAAAAAACTGCCAGTAGAAATGTGTGGAAGTGAGTCAGATGTGTACGACCAGTGACGGAGCTCCACTTTCCCACTGACACTGAACACATCGCGCCTGTTTCCGGTCTGGTGTGTTTACCTGTCATAGCGACTGTCACTGTACTGCCCTCCGATGGCAACACTACGCCTCCAACCTGCACACACACAGGTTAGTTGTGTGGGTGGGTGATTGGATTGTTGATTTGTTAGTTGGTGGGTGATGGGTGGGGCTGGTTTGTTGGTTGGTTGGTGGGTGGGGGATGGGTGAGTGGGTTAGTGGGTGGGGTTGGTTGGTTAGTTGGTTGGTTGGTTGGTTGGTTGGTTGGTGGGTGGGGGATGGGTGAGTGGGTCAGTGGGTGGGGTTGGTTGGTTAGTTGGTTGGTTGGTTGGTTAGTTGGTTGGTTGGTGGGTGGGGGATGGGTGAGTGGGTTAGTGGATGGGGTTGGTTGGTTAGTTGGTTGGTTGGTTGGTTGGTGGGTGGGGGATGGGTGAGTGGGTCAGTGGGTGGGGTTGGTTGGTTAGTTGGTTGGTTGGTTGGTTGGTTGGTTGGTGGGTGGGGGATGGGTGAGTGGGTTAGTGGGTGGGGTTGGTTGGTTAGTTGGTTGGTTGGTTGGTTGGTTGGTTGGTTGGTTGGTGGGTGGGTGGGTGGGGGATGGGTGAGTGGGTTAGTGGGTGGGGTTGGTTTTTTGATTGGTTGTTTTGGTTAGAAGAAGATGAAGATCCTCACGTCCTTTTCTTCTTCCTTCTTCTTCATCCTCATCAGCGCTTCTTCGATTCGTTGGACTTGTTCTTCTCTTAGGTTCTTTCTGTCGACGGCAGCCTTGTCCTGATCCACTATCACCATGACAACCACGGCCAGAAGAAGGCTGAGCACCAGGAAGCAGGTGGGGAAGACCGCCAGCACCAGGAACAAGATGTACTCTGCTCCTGCAGCACGCAGTGTCTGTGGACCACAAGGACGGACAGGTGAGGTGAGACAGGCAGGTGGGGTGAGACGGGCAGGTGGGGTGAGACGGACAGGTGGGGTGAGACAGGCAGGTGGGGTGAGACAGGCAGGTGGGGTGAGACAGGCAGGTGGGGTGAGACGGACAGGTGGGGTGAGACGAGCAGGGCAGGTGGGGTGAGACGGACAGGTGGGGTGAGACGGACAGGTGGGGTGAGACAGACAGGTGGGGTGAGACAGAGTGTGCTAGCTGTAGCACTGACTGTAGTCTAACTGTAAAGGACAGTTGACCAGCAGAGGAATCAAGTTGTGGATTCAGGTTAAAACACTGATCTCCAGGTCGATGGTTTTGAATCATGTAAGACTGATGAGTACCGGATCAGTAACCTGGTAAACCTGACTGCTTCAGTCCAGGTTAGTTCCAGATTAGTTCCAGATTAGTTACTCATTGGTTCCTGGTTAGTTCCTGGTTGGTTCCTGGTTAGTTCCTGGTTGGTTCCTGGTTAGTTCCTGGTTAGTTCCTGGTTAGTTACTCATTGGTTCCTGGTTAGTTCCTGGTTGGTTCCTGGTTAGTTCCTGGTTAGTTACTCATTGGTTCCTGGTTAGTTCCTGGTTGGTTCCTGGTTAGTTCCTGGTTAGTTACTCATTGGTTCCTGGTTAGTTCCTGGTTAGTTCCTGGTTGGTTCCTGAGCTGCTCACCATCTGCATCAGGTTCTCCCAGTAGTCCTGGGTCAGGAACCTGAAGGCGGACAGCAGAGACCAGAAGAAGGAGTCGTAGCTGGTGTAGCCGTAGTTCGGGTTGTCCCCCACCCGGAGACACAGGAAGTCGTCTGGACAGGACCTGCACACACCAACACATGCTGTCGGCGTTGCTGCGCTGTTGTTGCTGTTGTTGCTGTTGCTGTTGGTGCTATTTTTGCTGTTGCAGTTAGTGTTGGTGTTGTGGTTGCTGTTGTTGCTGTTGGTGGTGTTGTCAACAATGTAAACATACCCGGCAGTCGTTAGGTTTCCACACAGGAGTGGATCCAAGTGACCAGGACGGTGGTAGTGATTCTCTGAAATACGACATCATCGTCACCATCACCATCACCATCATCATCACCATCACTTCATCATCACCACCATCATCACCATCATCATCATCATCATCACCATCACCATCATCATCACTTCATCATCACCATCACCATCATCATCACCATCATCATCATCATCATCACTTCATCATCACCACCATCATCACCATCATCATTACCATCACCATCATCATCACCATCATCATCACCATCACTTCATCATCACCATCATCATCACCATCATCATCACCATCATCATCATCATCATCATCACCATCATCATCACCATCATCATCATCATCACCATCACATCATCATCACCATCACTTCATCATCACCATCATCATCACCATCATCATCACCATCATCATCATCACCACCATCATCACCACCATCATCATCACCATCACTTCACCATCACCATCATCATCACCATCATCACCACCATCATCATCACCATCACTTCATCATCACCATCACGCCCTCCACCCCCTCCACCATACCTGGGTTGGTGATGTGCTTGTAGTACTCTTTGTGGTTGTTGTTGTTGCTGTAGAACCCGGTGTTGTTGTCGTAGCTGGGGATGGAGGTCAGGTTGGAGCTCAGACCGGGCGGCATCCACACACACTTGTTCCGCAGGTCTCCCATGAACAGCTGGGTGCTGACGATGGCCAGCAGGCACAGAACCGCCACCGTCACCACGGAGACGTGCACAAACCGCCGGGCTGATCCCAGCAGAGCTTCAACCGTCCTCCTCAGACCTGCACAGCCCAAACGGAGCAGAACGCTGAGAACACTGAGCATCACAGAGAGCTGCTGGACCCGCAGCTCCCAGACTGGATCCCAGCTCCGAGGGTGGATCTTTATCATCTGTAGAACCACCAGCAGGGCCTCTGAACCGGAACCAAGAACACCAGGACCTCTGAGATTTCAGCTCGGTTTCCATGGCGTTACAAGTTTCAGAGAAGCTTCATGTTGACCTGACAGCTTGTTCAAAATGTCTGTTTCCACAGAACCACAGAACCCTGCAGAACCCTGCAGAACCCTGCAGAACCCTGTAGAACTCTACAGTTTTCATGTCGTTACTGTAGTCGGTTCTGTTTGTTTTTATAATTAAACCAGAACATTCTGCCGAGAACGATACACTGTAAACATTAACAATGGAGAACACGGAGGACTGGGACCAGGACCACAACTGGGACCAACACCAGAACCAGGAGAATGTGGGCTGGGATCAGGACCAGTAGAATTTGGACTGGGACCAGGATCTTGACCAGAACCAGGAGAATCTGGACTGGGACTAGAGCCAGTACCAGGAGCAGAGGTTCTGTCGTTTCCATGGAGACCTCGGGGGGTTTCCTGTGCCCTGCAGTCCTGCAGCCACTCGGGGGCGCCGGGGTCTCGGGTGGACCGAGTCGGGTGGAGCCAGGCTGTGTTTGGAGATGCAGGTGTTGATGATGATCCTGGAGGAGATCTGTCCCCTGATGAGGACCAGGTCTTCACCTCAGACTTGACCCCATGCTGGACAGTCAGAGCAACACCCCTTTACTGAACCGTCACAGCCAGGGAGCCAGACCCCCTTCTGGGTCCTGGTCTCAGCAGTCCACCTGCCGACGTTCAGAGCCAGACTCGGAGCGCATACTTCCAAAGAACATCCTCCTGGATCTGCAAAACTGTCTGGAGGATCAACTGGACTCTCAGAATATGGAACCACACTCTCACTCACACACACACACACACTGACCTGGACTGGCAGAGAAGATCTTCAGGACTCGAGGGATTATCACCAAAACCTGACATTTTCCCAAATCCAGAAAAAGAGAAGGAAACCTGAAACAGAGAGAACCTCATCATTATCACCACTGTGTGTGTGTGTGTGTGTGTGTGTCCTTACGCGGTGCAGAGGACCAGCAGGTCGATCCAGTTCCAGGCGTCTCTCAGGAAGCTGAACGGTCTCAGACAGAACCCTCGAGACAGAACCCTGAGCAGAGCTTCAGCCGAGTAGATGGCGAGGAACACACACCTGGAGAGGACACACAACAACACAACATCGTCACAATGCAACAACAACACACCTGGAGAGGACACACAACAACACATCGTCACAACACGACAACACACACCTAGAGAGGACACACAACAACACAACATCGTCACAACGCGACAACACAATGCAAAACGAGAGTCACTGCCCAGTACCACCTAGTACCACCCAGCACCACGTAGTACCACCCAGCACCGCCCAGTACTGCCTAGTACCACCTAGTACCACCCAGCACCAAAACGTCCAACCTGTAGACCCTGGAGACGGTGCCAGGTGTCATCCAGGGGCGCCCCCTTCAGGGCGGCCCATGACAGACCCCGCCCTGGTGGAGTGGCGGTGCACACCCTGGGGCGGAGGCCGGCCTGCAGCTTGGTAGGAATGGAGAATGGTGTCCTCCACCCAATGGGACAGACGCTGCTGGACAGCAGAGTCCTCAATAGAGCCTCCGGAGCAGAAACCAGCTGGTCAGACGTCCGGACGTCCGCCGGAGCCGCCATGTTGCTTCTCAGAGTCTGACTGGACACCAGAGCTCCGGCCCCCCCGAGCCGCTCGCTGGGGGGTCATATCGAGTCCTGTAGGCTGGTGGCTCACATCCCTGACAGCACCTTTGGAGGAACAGCGGCGTTCGGCCACAGTGTGCCGCCTGCCCCATCCGGATGCCCCCTGAGGCATGCTGGGTAATGCAGCTTCACCGTGGTAACGCCCAGCAGGACGCCGTCCTGCATGACACCCACTGCAGCTCCGCCGCTGCCGGGGGTTCAGAGGGAGGCCGACAACAGCCCTCCAGGATCAGATGTAGGTCCCAGGCTGGCGCCCATGGGGCTCTAGGGGGGCGGAGCCTCAAAGCCCCTCTGAGGAAGGCCGACACCAGAAAGTGGCCCCCAGAAAGTGGCCCCCAATCTTTCCGCCTGCGACCCGGGCATGGCGGGCCGATATCGCCGCCACATACACCCTCGGGGTGGACGGGGACCGGCCTCCGTCCAAGAGAGACTGCAGGAAGTCCAGGACCACGGGGACCGGCAGAGCACCGGGTCCTCCCCCCGGCTTTCGCACCACTGTGCAAACAACGTCCACCTGTTATTATACAGCAGCCTGGTAGATGGCGCCCTAGCATTCAGCCCTAGCTCAGCAGCGACTCGGCACCTCAGCAGCCTGGCTTAAAGACAGGTGGTGAAGGTGGGGGTGCCAAACCCAGCCCCCGTGCTGAGACAGCAGATCCCTCCTGCTGGGAAGGCGCCATGGCCCGCCGTGAGACAGGCTGTGGAGCAGAGGAAACCAAGTCCGCCCCGGCCAGCAGGGGGCCACCAGCAGCAGAGTGTCCCTCTCGCAGCATCCTGAGCAGCGTAGGCCAGAGCCGGGCGATCGGTGGAGAAGCGTAGAGCAAGACCTGTGTCCAAGAATGCACCAGCGCGACCTGGCCCCGGGTGGGGGGGGGGGGCTTCTCCCGAGTGGGCAGTATGAGGATTCCTTGGAGGCAAAGAGGTCGACCCTGGCCCTACTGAAAGGTTGATCACCCCCTTGGCCAGGAGGGGGCCAGCTCCTGGTCCAATGCTAGTGCCTTCACCAGGTTCCTGATGATGGTCATGGCGGCCCGGTCGAGAATGGGGGGCCGGCGTTGGAACTGCAGCTGTATCCCTGGGTCAAGGTGGAAACCACCCAGGGGTCTGCAGCCGCTGCTGCCCAGTGGCCAAGCTACTGATGGGAAAAGAACCAACAGCCAGCCCCTGGGCATCAATGTCTGGCCCCCCTGCCCCCAGGGGGCAGGGGGGCAGCGCCTTCCTGGAACAGAGTCCCCCGCAGAGCGGGGCCCGTAGGGCGGGCCAAAACGCGACTGGCGTCAGGAACCCCCAGAAATCCTCCGGGTTGGGTGACCCCTACTGCAGCCCACCAATTGCCGCCTTGTCTCACGAATCCGAGCTGACCTCTCCAGACCTCCACCGCAGCCGAGCCAAACAGCTGCCCGGGCTTCACTGCCAAACTCCGGAGCGCCCTCCAAGACACCTCCTATAAGGGGGACCATGCCAGCCACACCTGGTGCCGCGCATGAACCAGCAGGGACATCATCCGCCCCAGATCCCTTGAAACGAGGGCAAATGCCTGGAGAGCCGCGTCGGAAAACCCGACCGTGGAAGCGTCAACCTGGCCTCCCAGCAGGGAGGCAGAGGCGAGCATGAGGTGAGGGAGGCCCTGGAGAGGAGGCCCCCGAGCACCCTCAGCAGCGGGCGACACCGGCTCCGGCCTGGCAGCCCGCTGTGCACACAGTCCATGCACGAGTTGCCCGACAGCGCCTCCCTGAGGTGAACAGGGCCAAGGCAACTGGGACAGAAGTCCTGGCCGTCATCCGCCTGTAGGGGGCTCCACTGGAAACACACTGCTGAGAGCCGTCCATTCTGAACACCCGGCTCCCCACTGTATGCCACGGAGGTGGAGGGAAGGGGGCGCACGCCGCCGGCACAACCACATCAGCCACCAGGCCCAAAGTGCAGAGGCCATGGCCAGCAGCGAGCAGCGAGAGCGGCCACCAGGCCCCCCCCCCACTTGACCCATACATCAGGCCAGAATTGCAACCACAGCTGAGGCCGTCAGCGGCACGGGCGCCCGGGGAGGAGATGCTAGCGCGGAAAGCCGAGAGAAGGGGGCGCCCGACGCCTGCACGCCGCCTGGTGGGGCCGTGGGTAAGCTAGCAGCCGCGCAACACCACACAGGAAAAACAGTCAGAGGACAACACAGCAACAACACACCAACAACATCCAATGACAGGACAACACACGTGACGTAGCACAGCAGCAACACAACTGCAACACAACACTACAATAACACAGCAACAACAACACAATGACAGTACAACACACAACAGTATGACACAACACAACACAACACAACACAATGACAAATAACAAATAAAACACAAGGCACAACGCAAAAACACATCTGCAAAACAACACGACAACATACACAACAATAACAACACAGCACAGTAACACAACACACAACAGCAACAAACAAACCATAACTATCTTTCTATTTCATCCCTCTGACTGCCAGAGGTGGTGCTTAAAGCACTGGAATGCATTGCTTTTCACCTGCTGTCCCCCCCTTCGAGGGGGAGTCTTCTCCAGTTTCAGTTGCTGACTCCACTATTACGAGGGCCTACGAACAAGCTCCGTCCGGACCGGGAGGACACTCCTGTCGGTGCTGCCCGCGGACTGGCTTCGGTTCTACTCCTGGGATCCGTGCTTCTTGTGCTGGACCGTCCAACGGACTGTCCTCAACATAGTCCTTTACTTCTAGCTTTACTTCTTATTGTCTCATGCTAGCTGTTGCCAAAGCTGTCCGTCCCTGGGAGAGGGATCCCTCCATACTGTGGTTCTCCCCAAGATTTCTTCTTTTCCCACTGGGTTTCTGGAGTTTTTTCGGTAACGCTTCCTTTTACAGTACGGTAATTACCATGTATTAACATGGTAATTGCAAGGTAAGTACCATGTAATAAGGAGAAGTTACTGTAAAGTTACCATGTAATTACAGGGTAACTATGTTGCTAATTACCTAGTACTTTTAGAGTAATTACCAAGCTATTTCCAGGCAAATACCAAGTAACTACCTGGTAGTAAGTATTAATTACTAGGTAATTATAATGTATATAGCAACTATGTTGTTAATTGCCAAGTACTTACTAAGTAATTGCTAAGTAATTACCATGTAATCAATGGGAAACGTAGACTTTTTACTAGATATTACTAGGTACTGCTAGGTGTGTACGCTATGTATTTCCCTATTAGTCAAGTGTTTTTTACTACTTACCCGGTAACTTCTTAGTATTTCCCAGTAACTACAACATTTACCTGGTAATTATGGTTGAACTGTGGACTACTGCAAAAAGTGAGGCCTGTTTCCACACTATTACCTGGTAACTACTTATTTGTTGCCCAGGAACTGCAAAAATACCTACCTCGAAATGACATAGTTATTAAAGTGGATTTGTACTGTAAAAGGAAGTGAGGTCTGTTTCCATGGTATTACCTGGTAATTACTCAGTATTTAGCCCACTATAGACACTACAGACCCACAAAAAATAAAAAAGAAAAAAAAAAATAGAAATTCCTGCCGGGGAACCCAGTTCGGTTCCGTTTTTTCTTCTCGTGTTCAGTTCGGGTGCACCTGATGGGACGAGCCTGCACAGCGTCGTGATGCACCGTCGCTGGGAGCCTTGTGACCTTCGAGGTCAGAGCTGCCGATGCCCTCCAAACACTGTGACGTGTTGCGGTCCCGTTCACCTGACTCGGCGGCGCTGCGCGTCGCCTGTGGTGAGAGATTCATTCATACCTCTGGCAGACGGTAAGGTTGCTGAATATACTATTCCTCATGGTGAGTGATGGGGGGAGCGGCGCCCCCACCCCCTTGGATTTGTTTCCATGACGACCGCGGCCGTCGCGCCGTGGTCGGTGTTACTTGGGGCTCAGGGACGCCGCTCGCGTCCCGCGCCCGGCTTCAGGAAGCAAACAGCCATGGGTGTGATGCTGTGCTTCTAACTGTTTTGGAGCTGAATGGAGCTCCCCGCCGTGCGGGGCTCACCGAGACCGCTGGCTTGGCTTCTGATTTCACCGACGAGCACGGCACCGCAGCGTGCAGGCCCCCCACCGAGCACCGCACTAGCTCGGCTAGGCAGCTAGTCAGTGAGGTGTGTTGTGGTGTCGGAGGATCAGCTTCCTCTTCCACCGGCCGCTGCCTTCTTTCTAGCGCGTCTCGGCTGAGCAGCCAGTCAGTGGTGTGTGTTGTGGACAGACGGCACAGCCCCCATAAACCCCAGCTGGTACTTTTGGTTATCATGTGCACCCCGGCTCCGGCGGGGGACGTCACCACTGGCAGGCGGAGGGAGCCACCGCACTCCTTCTCCACTTGTAGCATTCTCTAGCGTCAACATTGCTGTGCAGGCCAGGGGTGTGTCCCTGTATTTTGAGGCCCGCGTGCCCCGGGCCTGTGGGTGGTACGCTACATACACGTGACCATGGTGGGGCCATGCACCCGCCCCCCCCCCCCCCCCCCCCCCCCCCCCCCCCCCACCCCCCCCCCCCCCCCCACCCCCCCCCCCCACCCCCACCCGCCCCCCACACTAGCCTGCTATGATTCTACACTGGCCTGCTGTTTTTCTATGCACATACACGCCTTGGTGTATGGTGGTGTCACCATTCCTGTGGAACTAAGTGCGAGGACGCTGTTAGCGGTGCTTACGCTGTTAGCGGTACTTCCGCCGTTGGGTGGTCTCTCCGCTGTTGTGCGGTGTCCCCGCCGTTAGCGGCGCTTCTAGTGTCACGGTATTTCCGCTGTGGCGGTGTTCCGCTGTTGCGACGCTTACGCTGGTTGCAGTGTTTCCGCTGTAGCGGCGTTATGCTGGTTGCGGTGTTTCCGCTGTAGCGGCGTTAAGTTGGTTGTGGTGTTTCTGCTGTAGCAGCGCTTACGCTGATTGCGGTGTTTCTGCTGTTACGGCACTTACACTGGTTGCAGTGTGTCTGCTGTTACGGCGCTTAGCTGGTTGCGGTGTTTCAGCTGTTGCGGCGCTTGTGCTGGTTGCGGTGTTTCCACAACACCGGGTTGCAGTGTTTCCGCCAGGTGGCGGTGTTTCTGCCAGGTTGCAGTGTTTCCGCAACACCAAGTTGCGGTGTTTCTGCCAGGTTAAGGTGTTTCTGCCGGGTTGCCACCAGGTTGCAGTGTCTCTGCGGGTGCGGTGTGACGCTATTGCGCTGTCTGCACTCTTTGTGCAGTGGACCGCTTCGTGTTCTGCGCGAGCGCCGGCGTAGCCTTCTGTTCTTGGTGCTATGTAGTGGGCGTCGCTGTGCGGCCGGCGTTCTGGCCTGCCGCCCTGTCCTTTTCCCTACACCTGTTGCTCGGTGTGTGGAACTGCTCCTGCGGGAGCAGCGGGGCGATCGTTTTCCCCCGCACCCACTTGGTTTGCCGTGCAGGCTGCGCATACGCCCCTTCCCTCGGCTTACCGCACCACCGTCCCAGGCACCTGATACTCTGACTGATGGCACCACTGCGGAGCAGTGAGGAGCAGGTGTCCCTGGTCGACTGTTTTTTTTCATTGTGGTGCTGCCCGGCTGCTAGCTTACACTCTGCGTTTGCCGTGCAGGCGGCGTATGCTCCCTTCCCTCGGCTTACTGCGCTAGCATCTCCTACTCCGGGCGCCCAGTCCTCCGACGGGCTCAGCTGCAGTTGCTGTGCAGGCGGCGTACGCCCCCTTCCCTCAACTTCTGCACTGCCAGTATTCTGACCAGCTGCGTGCGCGCGGCACTGCGGTCAGGCAGGAGGAGAGAGAGCAGCCGCCTGGTAGCCCGGGGGTGTACTCTGGCTGCAGTGCCTGGCGTGGCTGCGGCCGGCCTGGAGCATATGCCAGATGTGGGGCCGGCTATAGCGTCCCTCAGCTGATCACGCTACCATTGTGCTGGCCTATTGCATGCCCCCGCCCTGGCTGTCGGGTGGCGCGGTGGCAGACGGTGGAAGGAGCTGTCGCGCTTCCCTTCCTGGATGGCCTGGTGTTCTGCGTTGCTTCGCAGGCGGCATACGCCCCCTTCCCCGCAGTTTCCCCCCTTCACTATTGGTGGCGGGTGTGCGATACACGCCCCCGCTGCTGTTGGGTGGTGCCACTTTGGAGGCTGTTGGAGGAGGGAGCTGCTGGGCAGCCGTTCCCTCTCCTCGACGTGGCCTTAGCTGGGACCCTGGCCGGTGGTTAGCGTTTGCTGTGCAGGCGGCGTGGGCTGCCTTCCCTCAGCTTACTGCATCGTTGTTGTGCTACTGCCTTCTGGGTGCTGTGTGCACACACCCCCCCCTTGCCCCTGGCGATGGGACTAGTGGCAACTGATGGAGGGGGGCTGCCGGGGACGGCCGTCCCTCTCCGGGGTGTGACTCTACCAATTTGCTGGCCGGTGATTGAGGTTGATTGTGCAGGTGACACACTCCTCCTCCCTCTACTTCTTGTATGCTGCTTTTTCTTCTGGCCGGGTACCGCTCAGACAGCACAGCAACGGGGGTGCCGCTGCGCGGCTGTCCCCTCTCCCACGTACGGCCTCCGCTGGCTTTCAGGGGCTTGATCACACGGCGTCCACCCTTCCCCCAGCGTGTCACACTGCCGTTGTATCGACTTGTTGCTGATCTTTGCGGATTGCGGTAGGACTAGCGTTGGCTGGCTCTGGGCTATAGGCCGCATGTGCTGCTTCCCCTGCTGTAGGACCCCGCGGTGGCAGTCGCCACACGATGAGTGTTGGTTTGGGCGCTGCCAGTAGAAGCGCTGTTGTGTTCTTCCGGCTTATTGGTGCCTGCTTTGGAGCAGGGCGCCTCTGGTGAGGGGGCAGGAGGGACAGGGCACTGCTGTGCCACCGTTCCCTCCCCTGAGCGTAGTGCAGCTGCCCCTTGTTGGCCTTGCCGTCATGCGTCGGTTGTGTAGGTGGCGTATGCCCCCTTCTTCAGCGTATTGCACTGACCTTGTCTCCTGACCCTGTGACCAACACTGTGGGGGTCGGTTCGACTGTATCCGCCCTGCCTCTTTTCCAGCAGGTGCCGTCTTGTGAGACGGAGGGGAGTGGGGGCCGCCATGTGGCCGCTCCCTCTCCCGGATGTGGCTCCGCTGCTTTGCTGTCGTGGTGACGTTGCATCGGCCGTGTGGGTGGCGTGCGCCCCCTCCCACAGCTTCTTGCCCTGACCCCGCCTTGTCCTACTGAGCCGAACTCCTGGTGTCGGCCCGGAGCCTCTAGCTGGTGACGGCCGTGCTTCACCTTTTCCCGGGCTTGTACGGACCCTGCTTGTGGTGTTACGAGGCCAGCTTAGGGCGGTGGCCGCGGTGCCCGCCGGGGGGTCCATTCCCCTACTGGACGTAGCTTCAGCTGGGCTTCGTGGGCAGGCCCGCCTGGTGATGGCAGGCCCCCCAGTGGCGTTGTGGACGGTTGGCGTCCTGTCTGGCTGGCCTACTGGTTGTGTACCTGCAGGGCCCTCAACGCGCTGACGGACTCCCTCTCCTGTTGGAATCCTCACCAGGGGGGTGGTGCCTCCATGGGGGAGATGTGCACTGGGGGTTGCTTAGGAGGTGGCATCTTTCCACCTAACCCCCCAAGAACCACTGGCCTCTTGGCCACAAGTCCTTCGGTGGACGTTCCCGCCGGCCTCTCTCCTTGGTTGGTGCCCATCAGGGTGCTTCAGAGGGGCGCACACACACACCCACACACACACACACACACACACACACACACACACACACACACACACACACACACACACTGCTGCTGGTGGCCCCTACTGGCCGGCTTGGTTTCCTCTGCTCCGCCGGTTGTTCCGTGGCAGACCATGGGGCCTTCTCAGCAGGAGGGTTCTGCTGTCTCACCGCGGTGGCCAGGTGGGACACCCCTGTCCTCACCGTCTCTGTCTTGCTCCTGGTGACTGAGGGGCCCGACTCGCTGCTGAGCAGCTGTTCGGAGCCTGTCGGGCGAGCCTCCTCGGATGCTGGGGTGCCATCTGCCGGCGGCTGTATGATAGTGGTGGAGGTTGGTTGCACGGTGGTGCAAAAGCCGAGGGGAGGACCCGGTGCCCTGCCTGGTCCCCCGTGGTCCTGGACTTTTGCAGTCTTTGGACGTAGCCCGGTGCCGTTCACCCTGGGAGTGTATGTGGCGGCGGTGCCAGCCCGCCATGCATGGTTGCAGGCAGCGCGATTGGGGACCACACTCTGGTGTGGGCTTTCCTCAGGGGGGGCTCTGAGGCCTACCCCCCTTGGAGGTCGCAGACACCCACCTCGGATCTACATCTGGTGCTGGGGAGCTTGTGTCAGCCTTCCTTTGAACCTCTGGCAACAGCAGAGCTGCAGTGTGTGTTACATAAGATGGCGTTTATGCTGGCCGTTACCACAGCGTAGCGTGTGGCTGCGCGCTCTGTCTATTCGCCCGGCATGCCTCCGGTGGCACCCGGATGGGGCGGGCGGTGAGCCGGCCGGAGCTCTTGTGTCCAGTTAGAGCTCTGAGAAGCTACGTGGATGCTGCGGCGGATGTGCGGACATCTGACCAGCCTGTTGTCCACTACGGAGGCCCTGGTTGGGGCTCTGCTCTTCCAGGCAGTGCCTGTCCCACTGGGTTGTGGACGCCATTTGTCGTTCCTATCCGGCCGCAGGGCGGCCTCTGTCCGAGGGTGTGCATTGCCACTCCACCTGGGCGGTGTCCACGCCATGGGTCGCCCTGATGGGGGTGCTCCTGGGCGAGCTATGGGCTGTCGCTGTCGGGACGATGCCTGGCACCTTTTCCAGGTCCTACAGGTTGGCCATTGTGCCTCCGCATCTACTGCGGGTGGTCCTGGGCCCTGCAGAGGCTTTTCAGTTGGTTGGTCTCTGGATTCCTCGTGACCAAGTTGGCATTCGTCATTCCAGCGCTTTAAGCACCGCCTCTGGCGGTCAGCAGGGAGGAAATAGAACAAAAGTTACAAATGTAATTACGGTCCTATGAATCCTGGATGACCGCCAGAGCGCTTTTTCACTCGGAATCCTCGTGGTCACGAGAGAAGATTCCATAGGACCCGAACTGGGTTCCCCGGCAGGAATTTATAGTAATTCCTGGGTCACCCAGGGGTCACAAGTGACTTTGTTGGTATACATACTCGAGCTACGCATGCGCGAAGGGAACATTCCAGAGCTTTAAGCACCACCTCTGGCGGTCAGTAGGGATGAAATAGAACTGTAGTTACATTTGTAACTTTCGTTAACAAAGCACAACACCGTGTGTGTGTGTGTGTGTGTGTGTGTGTGTGTGTGTGTGTGTGTGTGTGTGTGTGTGTGTGTGTACTGACTCCATCACCCCCGTCAGCAGGGAGTCCGTCAGCGTCATGAACAAACAGTTGAGCAGAAGCGTGACGAGGACGAACCACTGGAACCACGTGCTGCAATTCAGGAAGAACATCCGGGAACAGGAGCAGAACTAGAACCAGAACCCACAACCAGAACCCAGGACAGGACCAGAACCCAGGACAGAACCAGAACCCAGGACAGAACCAGAACCCAGAATCAAGGACAGAACCAGAACCCAGGACAGGACCAGAACCCAGAACCAGAATTCAGGACAGGACCAGAACCCAGGACAGAACCAGAACCCAGGACAGGACCAGAACCCAGAACCCAAGACAGAACCAGAACCCAGGACAGGACCAGAACCCAGGACAGGACCAGAACCCAGGACAGGACCAGAACCAGAACCCAGGACAGGACCAGAACCCAGAACCCAGGACAGAACCAGAACCCACAGCAGGACCAGAACCCAGAACCAGAATTCAGGACAGGACCAGAACCCAGAACCCAGGACAGGACCAGAACCCAGAACCCAGGACAGGACCAGAACCCAGAACCCAGGACAGAACCAGAACCCAGAGCAGGTTAAAGGATCAAAGGATATGGACTGAGGAGGATCTTGATGGACAGGGTCCTCAGCCGGTTTACCGGGCTCAGCAGGTACAGCGAGGAGTCGGCATCAAACCTGTGGAGGATGTCCCCCCTGCTGAGGACCACGAAGGTCTGAGGACAGACGGGTCAGAGACAGATGGGTTATGGACAGGACAGAGACGGGACAGAGACAGGGACACTGAGGAGAGACAGGTAGACATACCTTCTGGGATTGGTAGGAGGGATCCAGTTCCTCCAATGGGGTGTAGAGGAGCTCAGGGGGCGGAGCTCCATAGAAGAAGGGGAGGGGCTCCCCCTCCCTCAGCTGAGCACCGAGTCTGTGCAGGTGTCCATCGTCTCCCTGGTAACAGACAGGGCGACAGGTAGACAGAGGAACAGGCGGACAAGTGGTCAGGTAGTCAGGTCATCAGGGAGACAGGTGGACAGGTGGACAGGTCAGTACCTGTTTGTCCATTTGTCTCTTGGCTTCCTGCTGCTGTTTGACCTCCTGCATGGATTTCATCGTGAATCTTCGGAAGACGGTTGTGCCAACAGGGGGCAGCAGAGAGGCCACGCCCACTTCCTGCAGGTCCTCTCGCACCTGTGCATCGCCCAGCAACCTGCTCCTGAGGACACAGAGCCAGAGAGGACGGTCTGAGGACACAGAGCCAGAGGGGACGGTCTGAGGACACAGAGCCAGAGGGGACGGTCTGAGGACACAGAGCCAGAGGGGACTTTTTTTTTTTTGAGAATATAGCTAGTAGTAACTAGTAGTAACTAGTAGTAACTAGTAGTAAACTCGGGGCGTGCATCAAGAGAGGTCAGCTACAGATCACCATTAGTCTAACCACCACAAGAAGACAAGGTAACCCAGTATGTGAAGAGTGATTAAAGATCAACGTGATCATGTGAATATGATGGTGACAGTGATGGTGATAGTGATCATGCATATATGACCTCTGACCCCTGAGAAGGCCAGAAGCAGGCCAGAGAGGCCCTCAGAGCCCAGACAGCCGGCGGACATCACAGAGCCCGGATCCAAGCCGCCCCCCCAGGCAGACGCCCCCGCTCCGGTCCAGAAACGGGGCAGAGGAAAGCCCCGGCCGGGGACCCCGGCGGCCCCGGGGCCCGGGCCCCGCGGAGCCACGACCGGCAGGAGCCGGGCAGAGCCGAGAGCCCAAGGCCCAAGAGCCCAAGAGCCGACCCCCCACCCAGGCGGAGGGCCATGACCCCCTCACACACACACAAAACCACTCATCCCTAAACCAAACACACTCACATTCTGACACACACACACACACACACACACACATATGTTTGTATTTATATCCTCGTGGGGACCGTCCATTGTCTCCCATTCATGTCTAACCCCTAACCCTAACCCTGACCCTTACTCTAACCCTGACCCACACCAAAACAAAGCGTAGCCCTAAAGAAATGCTTTTGCACTTTTACTTTTTTCAGTAACAACCTGGTCAAGAAAACAGTTTCCCCTCATCAGGACCCAAGAAATGTCCCCACGAGGCACAGCGTGCCAGGTTTTCCTATCCTTGTGGGGACATTTGGTCCCCACAAGCATAGAAATACCCATATACACACACACACACACACACACACACACACACACAAACACAGAGTCAACCCTACCCCAAACACACTCACATTCCCACGTCATCCAACCGTCATGTCCTGTGGGAGACCCCCCCAGGAAGGAAAGGGAACACCGAACCCCACATCCAGGCCCCCCCGCCTCCCACAACCGCCGCCCCCACCCCCAAACACAGGGGACGGTCTGAGGACACAGGGCTGGAGGACGGGGTCTGGTTCTGCTGCTAGTGAACAGCTGGACGTGGTGAGAGAGCAGAGAGACAACCTGGAACTGATTACAGACCCTGAAACACACACACACACACACACACACACACACACACACACACACACACACACACTCCCTCCTCCTCCACCCTGACCCTGGTCCTCTCCATCAGCACAGTCCACCAGTGTGGTCCGTCCTCTGTCAGGGTGGAGGTGTGGAGCCAGCGGTCCGGCTGTGGTGAAGCGGTGACAGAAGCTCCGTGTCCTGACTGTCCTCCGCCTGTCCCTGTCCTCCGCCTGTCCCTGTCCTCCGCCTGTCCCTGTCCAGCTGCAGGTAAAGAGTCTCTTCAATCAGACAGGAAACAGTCGCACTTACAGCTGTTCAGGACTCAGTCTGGGCTCCCTGCTCTCCGCCGCTCGGCCGCAACAGTCGGAACACGCCATGTCCCCAAGATGTCCACCTGTCCCACCTGTCTCAGTTGTCCCACCTGTCCCACTTGTCTCAGACACCTGTCTGTCTTTCTGTCTGTATGTGGCTTGTGCTGCTGTGTCCAGTCTGCCGAGATCTGCTCTGCTGCTTGTTTTTAACTGACACACACACACACACACACACACACACACACACACACACACACACACACACACACACACACACACACACACAGGCACACTCGCTCCCCTAAGATCTTCATGTTAAATATCTTCATGAGAACAGATGGTTCATATCCTGTTTTCCTGGGAACAGAGAACAGCCTGTAGCACACATAAAGCCACAAGTGTCCCATGAAGACACTTTGACTGCCAAACACACACACACACACACACACACACACGCACAGTCTCGTATTTCTATCCTTGTGGGGACCGTCCATTGACTCCCATTCATGTCTAGCCCCTAACCCTGACCCTTACCCTAACCCTAACCCACACCACAACAAAGCCTAACCCTAAAGAAATGTTTTTGCACTTTTACTTTTTTCAGTAACAACAACATGGTCAAGAAAACAGTGGGTGCGTTTACATGCAAGCAATAACCCTTTCTTAACCAGAATATTGGCAATAACCCGGTTGCGCACAGCCATGTAAACACGTGCAAAAACCTGAATATGCTCATATTCCGGTTTTTAAAAACCTGAATATTACCCCTGGGTTACTCCTTTTCTAACCTGAATTTCTGGTCATGTAAACGCGCATTGGAATATCCCGGTCGAAACGGACATGAAATAATGCTCTGCGCATGTTCTACCCACAAGGAATCTCGGTCATTTGAGTCCAGGAACTACTTGTGACACAGTTTAGCTGCTACTAAGTAATTAAAATGTGCCAAAACAATCGTTCAGTTCTTCTCTTTAACTGAAAAAAACGGTGCATCGCAATATTAAACATATTACCAGTCTCGCTGGCTTACTCTTTTTCTAACAACATGCAGAGAGAGCCTGCAGCGCCCTTCTTCTTCTGTGGTGTCTGTGTAAAATAAGGTTGAACATGCAAACAGCACACCTAGTGGCATAAAGTGCAAATGCAGTCATGGCGTCGTCTGTGCTCTGCGGTTTGAATGGGGATATCCCTGATCATGTAAACAGGAGTAACTCTGTCTGTTTAAGCATGTAAACGGGTTATTCCAAATGATTCAGAAACCGGAATATTGACCTTAACCCGAATATTGAGTGCATGTAAACGTAGTCAGTGTTTCTCCTACTTAGGACCGGAAAAAGGTCCCCACAAGGCACGTCGTTCCACGTTTTGCTATCCTTGTGGGGACATTTGGCCCCAACAAGGATAGAAATACGAGAACACACACACACACACACACACACACACACACACACACACACACACACTCCTGCTGGTTCATGTGCAACAGCAGAGCGGTGGTTCTCTCTGGGACTGCAGTTACGTCATCCTTCTTCCCGACACTCAGCAGATGGAGCGTCATGAAGCTCACGGATCAGATCTTAAAGGGGCTGTATCATGCAAAATTCACTTTTTGTATGTTTTAACCTTCTTATGTAGTTATGTACTAACCAAAAACACCCCAAAGCGGGTTTTTCCTTCCTGCCTGTGCGTTTGAGCTTTCCTCGTTTTTCTGCTGCTCAGAGAGGCAGCCCCTCCTGCATCGTGAAAATGCTCTGTTAACCCATATTGACATCAATAGGACGAAGATGGCTCCCCTGAAACAACCCCCCCCCCCCAACCCCCGTGAAAAAATCCCTCGTGTAAAGAAAGGCTGAGCCAATCAGCTTTGCTGCTTTTTGTTTCTCTGATTACAGAGATAAACTTTGACCATCGTCTGAAAGCAACAATCAAGCAAGAGTCTGAAGGGTCTGAAGGGTCTGGAGGGTCTGAAGGGTCTGATGGGTCTGAAGGGTCTGATGGGTCTGACGGGTCTGAAGGGTCTGAAGGGTCTGATGGGTCTGAAGGGTCTGATGGGTCTGATGGGTCTGACGGGTCTGAAGGGTCTGATGGGTCTGACGGGTCTGAAGGGTCTGAAGGGTCTGATGGGTCTGACGGGTCTGAAGGCTCTGACGGGTCTGCGCTTGGTGAGTTTCTAACAGGAAAAGATGTTTTTGTGTGTCTTTGCGTGTAGAGAAGCTAGAGCTAAAGAGCTGAAGCTAACCCTTAGAGCTAAAGAGCTAAAGCTAGCCATTAGAGATGCTAACGCATGACTTATTTGTTTTGAAGCTCTGATTGGCTGAAGTACGCTGTCAGTCAAAGTCCACAGGGGGAGAGGCGGGATTTTCAGTGAAACAGTGTTTTCTCTTCCGGGTTTCAGAATTAGCCCCAGAAAATCTTTTATTTCACACAAAATGACTTTTCCTTAGCGCCAAAAATAAACTATTACCATGTTAATGCCATTAGTAGCTAAAAAAGCATGACACAGTCCCTTTAAAGTTCTGCACAGAACACGACAAAGACCAACATCCAGTTGTCCACATGGCAGGTTCCTCTCCTGTCCATCCAGTCTGTCCACCGGCCATCTCAGTTCCTCCATAACTCCACCCGGCTCGTGCCCTGGGGGGTCTCTCCAGTGCCCTGGGGGGTCTCTCCAGTGCCCTGGGGGGTCTCTCCGGTGCCCTGGGGGGTCACTCCGGTGCCCTGGGGGGTCTCTCCAGAGCCCTGGGGGATCTCTCCAGTGCCCTGGGGGGTCACTCCGGTGCCCTGGGGGGTCTCTCCAGAGCCCTGGGGGATCTCTCCAGTGCCCTGGGGGGTCACTCCGGTGCCCTGGGGGGGTCTCTCCAGCCCGTCTCCTGTGGCAGCTCAACAGCGCTGAGCCCGGAACCCTGGACCTCAGGACAGTGAGTGTCCCTGCCAAGGACCACATGGTCCTGCTCGGTGACTTTAAAGCAGGGACAGGGTGGATCAGGATCAGCACTCCTGGCCTCGCTGCATCGGCCGCTTCGGCATCGGCCAGCTGAATGGACACGACCAACACCTCCTGGAGTTCTGATCCTCCAGGACCTCTGACTGACCAACACATTGTCCACCAAGTCCTGAACCGAGTGTCCTGGAGACACCAAGGTCTCGCCACTGCCATCAGCTGGACTCCATCACCAGGAGAGCCTTGTTGAACCAGGTCCTGGTCACCCAGGATTTCCACAGTGCTGACTGTGACCCCGATAATCTCTGTCCCAGACAGAACCGGTCCGAGCAGAAACCCGGGCCCGCATCAACACCGCTACGACTGCAGTGCCTGACCTGCGGGGGTGCTGTGCTGAATACATAAAGGAAGTCCTGATGGACTGCCCACCTGACTGTGGTCCTGCAAGGTGGAACCACATCCACCAGGCCCTGTCTGAGACCAGGACCCTCTGGGAAGAGGATGGGGAGGAGTGTGGACCGGTTTGAAGCAGGACCGCTGAGACGGAGCTTTCCATCACCGCTAAACGTGAAGCCCTGATCGCCCTCTAGAGGGAGCCTCTGTGAATGCTGACTGGACTGCGAGGGACTGGTGGACAGGGTCCTCTACCTCTGGTCGGTTGTCTCCAGCAACGTCTCCCTGGACGCCGGACTCAATGCCGTATGGACAAGGCGTAGACAGGGACATCAGCCTGGTGAAGCGGGTCTGGGACAACATGCTGACCCCCAACACCAGGCCTGGTCTTGAGCAGTGGAGCCTGGACCCTCCAGTCCTGTCAGGACTGGCGCTGGATGCTGTCCACCAGTGCCATCTCTGCAGACTACTGGGCATCACTTGGCAGGTCGTGTCTCCAACATGGACGTCCTGCCAGAGCAGATGTGTCCAGTATGTCTTCCATCCAGACCCAGAGACGCTCGCCACGGCTTGACCACGTCCCCCGAATGGACGACGTCCCCAAAGACTGACTGCATCATCTCTGCAAAGAGTGTGGCGCAGGCCCTTTTTCAGGTCATCTCCTGAGTTGGAATCCCGAAAGAGATTCTAACTGACCAGGGCACTTCTTTTATGTCCTGGACACTGAGGGAACTGTATGGATTACTGGGCATCGAGTCTGTTCGGACAAGCATGTACCACCCGCGAACCGACGGCCTCGTCCAGTGTCTGAATAGGACCCTGAAGTCCATGATCCGTAAGTTCATCCACGATGATTGTCGTAATTGGGATAAATGGCTTGGCCCTCTGCTGTTTGCAGTGTGGGAGGTGCCCCAGGCCTCCACGGGATTTTCTCCCTTCGAGCTGCTGTTTGGCAGGAAACCTCGGGGGGTCTTGGACCTGGTTGAGGACAACTGGGAGGAGGGTCTGAGCCCCAGCAAGAGCAAAGTTCAGTACGTCCCGGACCTGAGAGCAAAAATCCACACACTGGGTCGGTTGTCAATGGGAAAATTTGCTCAAGACCCAGGAGCGTCAACAACGGCTGTACAACCGAGGGGCTAAGCTGAGACAATTTTCACTGGGAGACAAAGTGCTTGTATTGCTCCCCTCGTCCAACTCCAAGTCACTCGCCAGGTGGCAAGGGCCCTTTATGGTCACACGGCGAGTGGGGGAGGTTGACTATGAGGTGGCGCGCGCTGATAGGGGAGGAGCAACACAGATTTACCACCTCAAACTCCTTAAAGCATGGAGGGAGGCGGAGTCCGTTGCTCTGGTAACGGCGGTTCATGAGAGAGATGAGCTGGGGCCTGAGGTTCCAAATTCCACCATTCGACCTCGCTCCCTTGTGATGACCATCTCTCGCCGTCCCAGAGAGCAGACGTTGGCGTGTTGCAGAAGCAGTTTGCTGATGTGTTCTCTCCCCTCCCAGGACGTACAAACCTCATAGAACACCACATCAAGACTCTCCCCAGTGCGACTGTACGTTCACCGACTGCCTGAACATAAAAGGAAAATTGTTCAGCAAGAACTGAAGGCTATGTTGGAGATGGGAGTAATAGAAGAGTCCAACAGTGCCTGGTGTAGTCCCATTGGCCTGGTGATGAAGAAGGATGGGACTGTACGCTTCTGTGTGGACTACCGCAAAGTGAATGATGTGTCTCGATTTGATGCCTACCCAATGCCCCGGGTCGACGAAGTCCTGGACCGGCAGGGCACTGCTCGCTTTAACTAAGGGCTACTGGCAGATTCCCTTGTCGCCAGAGTCCAGGGAAAAATCGGCTTTCTCCACTCCGTACAGGTTGTACAAATTTGTTACACTTCTGTTCGGGTTGTTTGGGTTGTTCGGGGCCCCGGCCACGTTCCAACGTCTCATGGACCGGGTCCTGTGCCCGCACGCCACATATGCTGCTGCCTACTAGGATGACGTCATCATCCATAGTGATAGCTGGGCGGAGCATGTGTGGCAGGTGTCCGCGGTGCTCCAGTGGCTGAGACAGGCGGGGCTTATGGCCACCCCGAAGAAGTGTGCAGTTGGACCGAGGGAGGTACGGTACCTGGGGCACCTCTTGGGCAGTGGGCAGGTGCGTCCACAGATAGACAAGACACCCGCGATTGCAGCCCACCCACGGCCCATGTCCAAAAAGGAGGTGAGGCAGTTCTTGGGGCTGGTTGGGTACTATCGGCGATTCGTCCCTGGCTTCGCAGACCTGGTCAGCCCCCTGACTGACCTGACCCGAAAGGGTGCCTCAGATCCGGTCCAGTGGACGGAGCAGTGCCAGGTGGCGTTTGAGCAGGTGAAACAGGCCCTCTGCGGGAAGCTGCTTTTCTACACGCCTAACTTTTCTCTCCCTTTCATCCTGCAGACCGATGCTTCCGACAGGGGTGTGGGGGCGGTGCTGTCCCAGCGGGTGCAGGGCTTCGACCGCCCAATCCTTTACATCAGCCAGAAACTCTCAGAGAGGGAGTCGCAGTACAGCACCATAGAAAAGGAGTGTCTGGCCATCCGGTGGGCGGTCGAGGCACTGCGCTGCTACCTGCTGGGATGGGCCTTCACCCTCTGTTCAGACCATGTCCCGCTCCACTGGCTCCACTGCATGAAGGACACCAATGCCCGGATCACTCGGTGGTATCTGGCTTTGCAGCCCTATGAGTTCAAGGGTGGTCCACAGGCCAGGGACACAGATGGCAGTGGACGATTTCCTCTCTCGCCCTCCGGGGGGGGGGGAGTACGCTCGGCCAAGTGTACCCCCGACCTCAGTTGGGCAGTGGGGGTATGTGGAGGAGGGGCGTGGTTTGCTCTGGGCTGCAGGAGAGAGGGAGGCTGGGAGGCGGCTCAGGGAGTCAGTGCCCAAAGTGCAGCAGGTGTTGGCAATCAATTGATGACGGTCTTTCCTGCTAGAAGTCGTGTTCTGGACTGGCGCAGGGGGAGAGCTGCACACACGGCAGCAGAAGCTGGAGAAAGCCAGAGCACGCAGAACTGAAAAGTTTGGAGATGGTCAGTATCAAGAGGAGAACTGCGTGGTGTGGCGGAAGCTAGGAAAGCCCGCCGGACTGAGCTGTGGTGATTGTGTCCACTGGCAGTAAAGGAGTTTGAACACTGGCTGTGGAGTCACCTGCGTCTAGCAGACCGCGGTGGCACTTGCGTGCTGCAGGGACATAATGGGGTAAGGTGGGACGTGCTCCAGAAGAACAGGTTGAGACCATGAAGGTCCTGGACTGACCCTGGTCCTCTCCATCAGCAGCACAGTCAGCCAGTGTGGTCCGTCCTCTGGCCAGGGCGGAGGTGTGGAGCCAGCAGTCCGGCTATGGTGAAGCCGTGACAGAAGCTCCATGTCCTGACTGTCCTCCGCCTGTCTCTGTCATTCATCCATCCATCCATCCATCCATCCATCCATCTATCCATCTATCCATCTATCCATCTATCCATCCATCCATCCTCCACTAGGTGGCGGGGCAGCAATCTAAGTAGGGATGTCTAGACCTCCTGTCCCCAGACTCTTCCTCCAGCTCTTCCTGGAGGATCCCAAGGAGTTCACAGTCCAGCCGAGAGACATAGTCTCTCCATCCTGTCCTAAGTCTTTCTTGGGCTCTCCTCCCAGTGGGACATATCCAGAACTCTTCCCAGGGAGGCGTCCAGGAGGTTCCATCCTGAAGAGGAGCTGAGCTCCTCACTGCTCCTCTCCATGTGGAGGAGCAGCGGCTCTACTCCAAGCTCCTCTCTGCTGACGTAGCTCCTCCCTGCTGACGTAGCTCCTCCCTGCTGACGTAGCTCCTCCCCCTGGTGATGTAGCTCCTCCCTGCTGACGTAGCTCCTCCCCCTGGTGATGTAGCTCCTCCCCCTGTCTCTACAGAGGAAGCTCTTTTCAGCCT
Source organism: Salarias fasciatus (assembly GCF_902148845.1). NCBI lineage: Eukaryota > Metazoa > Chordata > Actinopteri > Blenniiformes > Blenniidae > Salarias > Salarias fasciatus. The sequence continues at coordinate 32,522,357 of NC_043751.1, forward strand.
CTTGTACCTGGATCTGGTTCTTTGGGTTCTGACCCAGACTCAGAACCAGAGGTGAGGGGAGAACGTGGACTGACGGTGAATCCAGAGCTTCTTTCAGCTCCTTCTTCACCACAACGGACTGAAACACTGCTCCACCCTCCTGTCAGTCTCTCCTCCACCCTTCCTCCACTGTGAACAAGACCCCAAGATACTGAAACTCCTCCACCTGGACCAGAGTCTCTCCACCGACCTGGAGAGGACAGACCACCTTGTTCCAGTCCAGGACCAGGGCCTCGGATCTGGAGGTGCTGATCCTCATCCCTGTCGCTTCACACTTGGCTGCAAACCGCCCCAGTGCATGATGGTCCAGGCTCCATGAAACCAACAGGACAACATCATCTGCAAAAAGCAGAGATGAAATCCTGTGGTCCCCAAACTGGACCCCCTCCAGCTCCTGGTCCCTATACTGGACCCCCTCTAGCCCCTGGTCCCTGAACCGGACCCCCTCCAGCTCCTGGCTGCTCCTAGAAATTCTGTCCATAAAGAGTCTGAACAGAACCGGAGATAAAGTTCAGTCCTGCCGGAGTCCAACATGCACTGGGACCAGGTCCAGCTTACTGCTGGCAATGGCCCCGGACTCCATATTTCTGGAACCCCCTACAAGACACCATGAGGGATACGGTCAAACACCTTCTCCAAGTCCACAAAACACATGTGGACTGGTCTGGCGAACTCCCACGAACCCTGGAGCCCCTTTTCTGGTCCAGGGTTCCACGACCGGGGCAAAAACCGCATTGTTCACTACCGATGGAATCCTCCTCTCCAGAACAGAGACACAGAGATGGTGTCTGTCCTCCGCCTGTCCTTGTCCTCCGCCTATCCTTGTCCTCCGCCTGTCCCTGTCCTCCGCCTGTCCCTGTCCTCCGCCTGTCCCTGTCCAGCTGCAGGTAAAGAGTCTCTTCAATCAGACAGGAAACAGTCGCACTTACAGCTGTTCAGGACTCAGTCTGGGCTCCCTGCTCTCCGCCGCTCGGCCGCAACAGTCGGAACACGCCATGTCCCCAAGATCTCCACCTGTCCCACCTGTCTCACCTGTCTCAGATACTCGTCTGTCTCTCTGTCTGTCTGAGGCTTGTGCTGCTGTATCCAGTCTGCTCAGATCTGCTCTGCTGCTTGAATTCTACTTGTTTTTGACTATCTGACACACACACACACACACACACACACACACACACACACACACACACTCTCTCTCTCTCTCTCTGTCTCTCTCTCTCTCTCTCTCATTCTCCCAGTTCAAGTCCTGTTTTCCTGGGAACAGTGAAAGGCCTGTAACACACATAAAGCCACAACTGTCCCACATAAACACTTTGATTGCCAACAACACACACACACACACACACACACACACAGACCCACACACACACACACACACACACACACACACACACACACACACACACACACACACACACACACACACACACACACACATTCCTGCTGGTTCTTGTGCAACAGCAGAGCGGTGGTTCTCTCTGGGACTGCGGTTACGTCATCCTTCTTCCCGACACTCAGCAGATGAACGTCTGGAAGTTTGTCCTTAAAGCTCTTCTCTCTCCTCAGATCCTAAAGTTCTGCTCAGAACCATGAAGACCAACACCCAGTTCTCCACATGGCAGGTTCCTCTCCTGGATGAAAGACTCTTCACATGGTTCTGGAACGACTCCTCAGACGCCTGTTAGCACTCGGCTGTGTTCGACCTGTGTGTGTTGGGATTGTGTTTGAGGTCTCTGGTTGGTCATTCCAGTTTTTGGGGGTGGGGGCTGGGGCTGTCTGGGGGGGCGCTGTCCGGTGAGGTTTGGTGGGTATTTTTGTTGTTGCTTCTTCTGTTGTTATGCTTTGAGTCGAGGAGTGGAAGCTTGAACGCTGTGTTTCTTCAGGGTTTCCTGTTCCTCAGTTCTCACAGCTCCTGCTGCCCACAGGCTGCTGTGTGTCGGTACTTTAAGAGACCAAATCAACGTTCTGTTCTTTTCCCTTCAATCCGGGTTGTAGCATCTACACTGGGTTCTGCCCCGGGTTCTACCCAGGTTCTCCCCCGTGCTGCTCTGAGGTTCTGCTGCGTTGCCCAGCAGGCGTTCTCTCTTCACAGTGCAGCAGATGCTAACAGTGGGTAATGCTAATGCTAATGCTAATGCTAGCGCTGTCACAGGTGAAGTCCTCCCTGCCGCTCCTCGAGTGTGTGTGTGTGTGTGTTTTTCTATGCTTGTGGGGGCCAAATGTCCCCACAAGGATAGGAAAATCAGCCTGATGTGCCTTGTGGGACCTTCTTCCGGTCCGAACGAGGGGAAACAGTGTTTTCTTGACCATGTTGTTGTTACTGAAAAAAGTCAAAGGTCAAAAACATTTCTTTAGGGTTCGGCTGTGTGGTGGTCTGGGTCAGGGTCTGGGTCAGGGTCAGGGTCAGGGTCAGGGGCTAGGAAATGCATTATGTCAATGAGTGTCCTCACAAGGATAGAAATACAAACCTGTGTGTGTGTGTGTGTGTGTGTGTGTGTGTGTGTGTGTGTGTGTGTGTGTTGTGGCAACCTCATCATGGTGTGGTGTTCTTGCTGCAGTCAGCTGAGTCCCCCTCTGTCTCTTCTTCTTCTAATGATTTCCGGCAGGCTGAACGCTTGTTTAGCGCAATGCTGCCCCTTCAGGTTCGGCAGTAAACATTAGTTCATACTTTAGATTCTGGAGTCGAGGTTGGTGGCTTGAAAAAACTTAATCACAGCATTGTCTATCAAGCAAGAATTGCAACCAGTAGAAAATAACGAATGAAAAGAAAAGACTGTCATTCCAAAATGTGACAGTTCTTTGTATGAAGCCCGTCTCTCCACACTGTAACACACACAAGAAAATAATACATGGATAACGGTTTCAGCTTCCCCACACTGACACAAGCCACTCTGATGCTTTCCTAAAATATTTAAATAGGCAGCAAGCCCGCAATGCCCCAGTCTGATGCCAGTTATTTTTACTTGGTTAATTCTGCTGACTATCAGTGGTCTACAATTTTTAACTCCGGGCGTACAGCTAAAATATACTCTACCTTTAGTTTCCTTATCCCACTTCGTTTGCCATTGTTTGTCTATTTCACTTTTGAAAAGAGAGATGCACTCCAGCTTCCCAAGGCCCACTTCATATTCCACCTCACTATGAAAAGAGAATCTTTAGCAAGTTTATCCGCAGTTTCGCTTCCATATATACCTGAGTGACCAGGGATCCATACAAAAATTACCACACAGCCAGACTGTTCAATTCTACGCAAGCAGCTCAAAATTTCAAGGATTATATCAGAGCGCTCTCCTGAAAGTCCACCAGCTATAGAATGAAGAGCTGAAGAGTCAGAAAAAATGTACGATAGCTCAGGTTTATTCCGCTCGATCCAATCCAAGGCCCACCAGATTGCCAACAGTTCAGCAGAAAAAACAGACACATTATTAGATACTCGCATATTTTTCCTAATCTCCTTATTCATTATGTAAACTCCAAAGCCAGCTTTTCCTGAGTTTGGATCCTTGGACCCATCTGTAAAAATAAAATACCCTGAATCACTCTTTGAAATAAATTAATTCACTTGTTGGCAACAAATTCTTTCCTTATTCTGACCCAACAGGTCAAGGTGCGCTTCTGGATCTGGTAGGAGCCAAGCAGGGACAGGGGGCCATACTATGCTAGTCACATTTTGCTTGCTCAGCCCCAGCTCACAAGCATACTCCCGGCATACTGAGCTCAGGATACTCAACATAGTCCTAGGCTTTACTTCTTATTGTCTCATGCTAGCTGTTGCCAAAGCTGTCCGTCCCTGGGAGAGGGATCCCTCCATACTGTGGTTCTCCCCAAGATCTCTTCTTCTCCCACTGGGTTTTTGGAGTTTGTTCTTGCCGGATGTGAGGGTCTAAGGCGGTGGTTGCTTCGTTTTGTCTCGTTACTGTGAATTTGACATATTAACATTATGCTTATTCACTGTTTTTATTTTCACAGACCAATGTAACATCTTGAAGCCTCTGAGGCAGCTGTTGCTGTGATACTGGGCTATACAAAAGTAAATTGATTGAATTGATTGAGATAGTTAGCCCTTCTCTTTTTTTTTTTGCGAACTCCCAGCATTCTCCCAGGAGGCTCTTGGCACTTGAATCATGCTCCAACCCAGCTAGTCTAGCCCAGTACTGGAGCCCGAGCTTCTGCCTTCGCATTCCCAACGGGGTCTCTTCCATTTCAACTAATAAAGCCGGAATCGGTGTCGTTCTAAAAGCACCTGAGCAGACCCTTAGTGCTTTAGCCTGAATTCTATCCAGTCTAGCCAAGCTGGTCTTAGATGCAGCTCCATACACAAAACAACCATGATCCAAAGTAGACCTCAACATCGCCCTATATATCATTTGCAAAGTTAGACGGTCTGCCCCCCAATCCGTGCCGGCCAAACTACGAAGTATTTTGATGATCTTTTCACATTTACAGATGACTTTTCAATATGACAGTTCCATGTAAGCCTTTCGTCCATCCACATACCTACAAATTTAAAGAATTTCATCAATCAATCAATCAATCAATGTATTTCTGTACAGCCCAGTATCACAGCAACAGCTGCCTCAGAGGCTTCAAGATGTTACATTGGTCTGTGAAAATAAAAACAGTGAATAAGCATAAAGCATTTTGCAAAGCGCTTCACACTGCAATATCACATCAACCCTTTCACACCACACTGGGTGGTGGTAAACTACGACTGTAGCCACAGCTGCCCTGGGGCAGACTGACGGAAGCGAGGCTGCCCATCTGCGCCATCGGCCCCTCCCACCACCACCAACCATTCTCTCTCACGGGCGGCTGTGGTTCAGTGGGGAGAGCAGTCTGACAATCGGGAGGTTGTTAGTTCGATTCTCGTCTCCCCCTGTCTGCATGTCGAAGTGTCCTTGGGCAAGACACTGAACCCTGAATTGCCCCCGGTGGATGGACTGAGCGCCTTGCATGGCAGCCGCCTCCACCGGTGTGTGAATGTGTGTGTGAATGGGTGAATGTGATCCTGCAGTGTAAAGCGCTTTGGTCTCTGCTAATGCAGATGAAAAAGTGCTCTATAAGTGAAGTCCATTTACCATTTCTCACAACTTTCATACTAGGCAAGGTGGGTGAAGTGTCTTGCCCAAGGACACAACGCCAGTTCGACACCTGTGGGAGCGGGGATCAAACCGCCAACCTTCCGGTTATAAGACGACCCCCTCTACCAACTGAGCTACTGTCGCCCGACCAGTTAATACAATTATTCCATGGTAGTAGTGCTAATTAAAGTATATCCCTAACAGTTCCGCCCTTTGATATGATTTCATCATATCACCAAAAGAAAAGGATGTGTGTGAGTGTGCGTGTTGATGTGTATGTGTGTTGATGTGTATGCCAAGGTAGGTAAAATAGCCTATCATCAATCCTCTATGACGTAGCCCCGCCCCCTCTCGGTACATTCCGATCTCAGACAGGATCCTTCACCGTCCCAAGACATATGCGACTGTGTGTCAGCGTGTTGAAAAGGCAGTTAAGGGCAGCAAACGTTCTTCATTCCTGGACTCGTGTGTAAATCTGCATGTGTAGGGAAAGAAGATGAAAAGAGAAAAATTAAAAGAATAAAAATAAAAGAGAAAAAAGAGAAAAAACAGCAAGCGTCCCTTCACTGACCTGGGCCTGTCCACCTCCGTACTGACGGAAAACCTTTCCTCAGGAGCTCGAAACCCTGAGTTACCACAGATCACAGCTCCAGCAGTTTGCACAGTTTTGTTTATATAATATAATAAGCTACTTTCTAACGCTAGTGTATGAAATAAAAAACTTATATTGAGGTTTTTAATGCTAATCATTATTAATCATTACAAGTGTCCAAAAATAATTTTAGTCTTACCTTTACCATATTTATTATTACTTTAAGGTTTTTTTTTCCAAAATATTGCAAGTAAAATGTGATGTCTAATAACTATGTGATTTGTACTATTATTACTATTATTACCATTATTTATTTACTGATTTTATTGATTGATTGATTGATTTTTATTATTTTGAGTTATTATTACTTTTCCAAGAAAACATAATATATCTATTATTGTGATCATTTCAGTGTTGGGCCGTCAGGGCCTGCAAAGCCTTCTCTGCTGGCCTAAAAAGTATCTGAATTACAGACTGATGTAAATGATATTTTGTCCATAAATAATTAATAAATGATTCCAAACAGGGCCGGCTCTAGGCATAGGCGAACTAGGCGGCCGCCTAGGGCGCCACGGTCGTACAAGGGGCGCCACGATGCTCTGTGTTCCGTGTGCCCCGCTGTGCAGCGGTCCGACGCACCGCGCTCCTCGTCCTCGGCGCTGCCCGGCACTGATCGGTATTGTTCGGCATCGCCCTTGGTGAGTAAAATGTTCCTCTTTTCCTGAATAATATTGCTGTTTTATTAAGTTGTTGATGCTCATTGTATGTGCACAGATGTAGTAGGAGACTTGTGCTCTTCAGCAAAGGCTTTTATTCTGGCTGCACAAGTATCTATCTGCTGTGCAGCAACTCTTTATGTGCATATCTGCATAATAAGATTTTTTTTTTTGTAGACAAAATAGTTATTGAGAGGTGGATTGGTTCAGGCGGATCTGTTCTGACGGCCTTAGTGTGAAATGCACGGTCCGCCACTGGATTATTTTATGTTTCAACATGTAGCTTTAATTTTAATGTAATTGTAATTTTTTCTGATTTTCCTTTCTACTGATTATATCCTTTTTGTAAATCAATACATGAATCACTAAATCAAACTTAATCTAGTTTGAAGGAAAGAAGACAGAAAAAAGAAAAAGAGAAAGTGTGTAACTGAATCAACCCATTTATTAATCAACCTAAAAATCATCATAAAAATCATCCCAAAAAAATAATCATTCTAAAAATTAATCTAAAAAAAAAAAAAAAAAACCTTAAAAAAAATCAAGCTAAACAAAAATCAAAGTTCCGGAGTTTCTCCGTGTGCAGCGAGGATATATGTGGGTTTGTATCAGCAGTAGCAACGCAAATGTTATACTCAGATGGGGAGGGGCGGGGGGGTGGTCTTCATCAGATGGCGTCGTCCTCTTCCTCCTCTTCCTCCAGGTAGGTCCATGGATCCTCGAGTGGCCCACTTGGTCCTGGTCCAGGTCCTGGTCCAGGTAGTCGTCGTCTTCAGTGTCAGGACCTCCGGGCTCAGAGGGAGACATCAGCGGGGCAATTTTTAGTCATTTGAAAAGGTGGTGGTGGATCTGGTGACATGAGGGACACAGCGCCCCCTGCTGACAGTCTGACATGAGGGACACAGCGCCCCCTGCTGAGAGTCTGACATGAGGGACACAGCGCCCCCTGCTGAGAGTCTGACATGAGGGACACAGCGCCCCCTGCTGAGAGTCTGATATGAGGGACACAGCGCCCCCTGCTGAGAGCCTGATATGAGGGACACAGCGCCCCCTGCTGAGAGTCTGACATGAGGGACACAGCGCCCCCTGCTGAGAGTCTGACATGAGGGACACAGCGCCCCCTGCTGAGAGTCTCTGATATGAGGGACACAGCGCCCCCTGCTGAGAGTCTGATATGAGGGACACAGCGCCCCCTGCTGAGAGTCTCTGATATGAGGGACACAGCGCCCCCTGCTGAGAGTCTCTGATATGAGGGACACAGCGCCCCCTGCTGAGAGTCTGATATGAGGGACACAGCGCCCCCTGCTGACAGTCTCTGACATGAGGGACACAGCGCCCCCTGCTGAGAGTCTGACATGAGGGACACAGCGCCCCCTGCTGAGAGTCTGACATGAGGGACACAGCGCCCCCTGCTGACAGTCTCTGACATGAGGGACACAGCGCCCCCTGCTGAGAGTCTCTGATATGAGGGACACAGCGCCCCCTGCTGAGAGTCTCTGATATGAGGGACACAGCGCCCCCTGCTGAGAGTCTGATATGAGGGACACAGCGCCCCCTGCTGAGAGTCTGATATGAGGGACACAGCGCCCCCTGCTGAGAGTCTGACATGAGGGACACAGCGCCCCCTGCTGAGAGTCTGACATGAGGGACACAGCGCCCCCTGCTGAGAGTCTGATATGAGGGACACAGCGCCCCCTGCTGAGAGTCTGACATGAGGGACACAGCGCCCCCTGCTGAGAGTCTGACATGAGGGACACAGCGCCCCCTGCTGAGAGTCTGATATGAGGGACACAGCGCCCCCTGCTGAGAGTCTCTGATATGAGGGACACAGCGCCCCCTGCTGAGAGTCTCTGATATGAGGGACACAGCGCCCCCTGCTGAGAGTCTGATATGAGGGACACAGCGCCCCCTGCTGACAGTCTCTGACATGAGGGACACAGCGCCCCCTGCTGAGGGTCTGATATGAGGGACACAGCGCCCCCTGCTGAGGGTCTGATATGAGGGACACAGCGCCCCCTGCTGAGAGTCTGATATGAGGGACACAGCGCCCCCTGCTGACAGTCTCTGACATGAGGGACACAGCGCCCCCTGCTGAGAGTCTGACATGAGGGACACAGCGCCCCCTGCTGAGAGTCTCTGATATGAGGGACACAGCGCCCCCTGCTGAGAGTCTCTGATATGAGGGACACAGCGCCCCCTGCTGACAGTCTGACATGAGGGACACAGCGCCCCCTGCTGAGAGTCTGATATGAGGGACACAGCGCCCCCTGCTGAGAGTCTCTGATATGAGGGACACAGCGCCCCCTGCTGAGAGTCTCTGATATGAGGGACACAGCGCCCCCCGCTGAGAGTCTCTGATATGAGGGACACAGCGCCCCCTGCTGAGAGTCTGATATGAGGGACACAGCGCCCCCTGCTGACAGTCTCTGACATGAGGGACACAGCGCCCCCTGCTGAGAGTCTGATATGAGGGACACAGCGCCCCCTGCTGAGAGTCTCTGATATGAGGGACACAGCGCCCCCTGCTGAGAGTCTCTGATATGAGGGACACAGCGCCCCCTGCTGAGAGTCTCTGATATGAGGGACACAGCGCCCCCTGCTGAGAGTCTCTGATATGAGGGACACAGCGCCCCCTGCTGAGAGTCTCTGATATGCGGGACACAGCGCCCCCTGCTGAGAGTCTGATATGAGGGACACAGCGCCCCCTGCTGACAGTCTCTGACATGAGGGACACAGCGCCCCCTGCTGAGGGTCTGATATGAGGGACACAGCGCCCCCTGCTGACAGTCTGACATGAGGGACACAGCGCCCCCTGCTGACAGTCTGACATGAGGGACACAGCGCCCCCTGCTGACAGTCTGACATGAGGGACACAGCGCCCCCTGCTGAGAGTCTGACATGAGGGACACAGCGCCCCCTGCTGAGAGTCTCTGATATGAGGGACACAGCGCCCCCTGCTGACAGTCTGACATGAGGGACACAGCGCCCCCTGCTGAGAGTCTGATATGAGGGACACAGCGCCCCCTGCTGAGAGTCTCTGATATGAGGGACACAGCGCCCCCTGCTGAGAGTCTCTGATATGAGGGACACAGCGCCCCCTGCTGACAGTCTGACATGAGGGACACAGCGCCCCCTGCTGAGAGTCTGACATGAGGGACACAGCGCCCCCTGCTGAGAGTCTGACATGAGGGACACAGCGCCCCCTGCTGAGAGTCTGACATGAGGGACACAGCGCCCCCTGCTGAGAGTCTCTGATATGAGGGACACAGCGCCCCCTGCTGAGAGTCTCTGATATGAGGGACACAGCGCCCCCTGCTGAGAGTCTGATATGAGGGACACAGCGCCCCCTGCTGACAGTCTCTGACATGAGGGACACAGCGCCCCCTGCTGAGAGTCTGACATGAGGGACACAGCGCCCCCTGCTGACAGTCTCTGACATGAGGGACACAGCGCCCCCTGCTGAGAGTCTGACATGAGGGACACAGCGCCCCCTGCTGAGAGTCTGACATGAGGGACACAGCGCCCCCTGCTGACAGTCTCTGACATGAGGGACACAGCGCCCCCTGCTGAGAGTCTCTGATATGAGGGACACAGCGCCCCCTGCTGAGAGTCTCTGATATGAGGGACACAGCGCCCCCTGCTGAGAGTCTGACATGAGGGACACAGCGCCCCCTGCTGAGAGTCTGACATGAGGGACACAGCGCCCCCTGCTGAGAGTCTGATATGAGGGACACAGCGCCCCCTGCTGAGAGTCTGACATGAGGGACACAGCGCCCCCTGCTGAGAGTCTGACATGAGGGACACAGCGCCCCCTGCTGAGAGTCTCTGATATGAGGGACACAGCGCCCCCTGCTGAGAGTCTGATATGAGGGACACAGCGCCCCCTGCTGACAGTCTCTGACATGAGGGACACAGCGCCCCCTGCTGAGGGTCTGATATGAGGGACACAGCGCCCCCTGCTGAGGGTCTGATATGAGGGACACAGCGCCCCCTGCTGAGAGTCTGATATGAGGGACACAGCGCCCCCTGCTGACAGTCTCTGACATGAGGGACACAGCGCCCCCTGCTGAGAGTCTGACATGAGGGACACAGCGCCCCCTGCTGAGAGTCTCTGATATGAGGGACACAGCGCCCCCTGCTGAGAGTCTCTGATATGAGGGACACAGCGCCCCCTGCTGACAGTCTGACATGAGGGACACAGCGCCCCCTGCTGAGAGTCTGATATGAGGGACACAGCGCCCCCTGCTGAGAGTCTCTGATATGAGGGACACAGCGCCCCCTGCTGAGAGTCTCTGATATGAGGGACACAGCGCCCCCTGCTGAGAGTCTCTGATATGAGGGACACAGCGCCCCCTGCTGAGAGTCTGATATGAGGGACACAGCGCCCCCTGCTGACAGTCTCTGACATGAGGGACACAGCGCCCCCTGCTGAGAGTCTGATATGAGGGACACAGCGCCCCCTGCTGAGAGTCTCTGATATGAGGGACACAGCGCCCCCTGCTGAGAGTCTCTGATATGAGGGACACAGCGCCCCCTGCTGAGAGACTCTGATATGAGGGACACAGCGCCCCCTGCTGAGAGACTCTGATATGAGGGACACCGCGCCCCCTGCTGAGAGTCTCTGATATGAGGGACACAGCGCCCCCTGCTGAGAGTCTGATATGAGGGACACAGCGCCCCCTGCTGACAGTCTGACATGAGGGACACAGCGCCCCCTGCTGACAGTCTGACATGAGGGACACAGCGCCCCCTGCTGAGAGTCTGATATGAGGGACACAGCGCCCCCTGCTGAGAGTCTCTGATATGAGGGACACAGCGCCCCCTGCTGAGAGTCTCTGATATGAGGGACACAGCGCCCCCTGCTGAGAGTCTCTGATATGAGGGACACAGCGCCCCCTGCTGAGAGTCTCTGATATGAGGGATACAGCGCCCCCTGCTGAGAGTCTCTGATATGAGGGACACAGCGCCCCCTGCTGAGAGTCTGATATGAGGGACACAGCGCCCCCTGCTGACAGTCTCTGACATGAGGGACACAGCGCCCCCTGCTGAGGGTCTGATATGAGGGACACAGCGCCCCCTGCTGACAGTCTGACATGAGGGACACAGCGCCCCCTGCTGACAGTCTGACATGAGGGACACAGCGCCCCCTGCTGACAGTCTGACATGAGGGACACAGCGCCCCCTGCTGAGAGTCTGACATGAGGGACACAGCGCCCCCTGCTGAGAGTCTCTGATATGAGGGACACAGCGCCCCCTGCTGACAGTCTGACATGAGGGACACAGCGCCCCCTGCTGAGAGTCTGATATGAGGGACACAGCGCCCCCTGCTGAGAGTCTCTGATATGAGGGACACAGCGCCCCCTGCTGAGAGTCTCTGATATGAGGGACACAGCGCCCCCTGCTGAGAGTCTCTGATATGAGGGACACAGCGCCCCCTGCTGACAGTCTGACATGAGGGACACAGCGCCCCCTGCTGAGAGTCTGACATGAGGGACACAGCGCCCCCTGCTGAGAGTCTGACATGAGGGACACAGCGCCCCCTGCTGAGAGTCTGACATGAGGGACACAGCGCCCCCTGCTGAGAGTCTCTGATATGAGGGACACAGCGCCCCCTGCTGAGAGTCTCTGATATGAGGGACACAGCGCCCCCTGCTGAGAGTCTGATATGAGGGACACAGCGCCCCCTGCTGACAGTCTCTGACATGAGGGACACAGCGCCCCCTGCTGAGAGTCTGACATGAGGGACACAGCGCCCCCTGCTGACAGTCTCTGACATGAGGGACACAGCGCCCCCTGCTGAGAGTCTCTGATATGAGGGACACAGCGCCCCCTGCTGAGAGTCTCTGATATGAGGGACACAGCGCCCCCTGCTGACAGTCTGACATGAGGGACACAGCGCCCCCTGCTGAGAGTCTGACATGAGGGACACAGCGCCCCCTGCTGAGAGTCTGACATGAGGGACACAGCGCCCCCTGCTGAGAGTCTCTGATATGAGGGACACAGCGCCCCCTGCTGAGAGTCTCTGATATGAGGGACACAGCGCCCCCTGCTGACAGTCTCTGACATGAGGGACACAGCGCCCCCTGCTGAGAGTCTCTGATATGAGGGACACAGCGCCCCCTGCTGACAGTCTGACATGAGGGACACAGCGCCCCCTGCTGAGAGTCTGACATGAGGGACACAGCGCCCCCTGCTGAGAGTCTGACATGAGGGACACAGCGCCCCCTGCTGAGAGTCTGACATGAGGGACACAGCGCCCCCTGCTGACAGTCTCTGACATGAGGGACACAGCGCCCCCTGCTGAGAGTCTCTGATATGAGGGACACAGCGCCCCCTGCTGAGAGTCTCTGATATGAGGGACACAGCGCCCCCTGCTGAGAGTCTGACATGAGGGACACAGCGCCCCCTGCTGAGAGTCTGACATGAGGGACACAGCGCCCCCTGCTGAGAGTCTGATATGAGGGACACAGCGCCCCCTGCTGAGAGTCTGACATGAGGGACACAGCGCCTCCTGCTGAGAGTCTGACATGAGGGACACAGCGCCCCCTGCTGAGAGTCTCTGATATGAGGGACACAGCGCCCCCTGCTGAGAGTCTGATATGAGGGACACAGCGCCCCCTGCTGACAGTCTCTGACATGAGGGACACAGCGCCCCCTGCTGAGGGTCTGATATGAGGGACACAGCGCCCCCTGCTGAGGGTCTGATATGAGGGACACAGCGCCCCCTGCTGAGAGTCTGATATGAGGGACACAGCGCCCCCTGCTGACAGTCTCTGACATGAGGGACACAGCGCCCCCTGCTGAGAGTCTGACATGAGGGACACAGCGCCCCCTGCTGAGAGTCTCTGATATGAGGGACACAGCGCCCCCTGCTGAGAGTCTCTGATATGAGGGACACAGCGCCCCCTGCTGACAGTCTGACATGAGGGACACAGCGCCCCCTGCTGACAGTCTGACATGAGGGACACAGCGCCCCCTGCTGAGAGTCTGATATGAGGGACACAGCGCCCCCTGCTGAGAGTCTCTGATATGAGGGACACAGCGCCCCCTGCTGAGAGTCTCTGATATGAGGGACACAGCGCCCCCTGCTGAGAGTCTCTGATATGAGGGACACAGCGCCCCCTGCTGAGAGTCTGATATGAGGGACACAGCGCCCCCTGCTGACAGTCTCTGACATGAGGGACACAGCGCCCCCTGCTGAGAGTCTGATATGAGGGACACAGCGCCCCCTGCTGAGAGTCTCTGATATGAGGGACACAGCGCCCCCTGCTGAGAGTCTCTGATATGAGGGACACAGCGCCCCCTGCTGAGAGTCTCTGATATGAGGGACACAGCGCCCCCTGCTGAGAGTCTCTGATATGAGGGACACAGCGCCCCCTGCTGAGAGTCTGATATGAGGGACACAGCGCCCCCTGCTGACAGTCTCTGACATGAGGGACACAGCGCCCCCTGCTGAGGGTCTGATATGAGGGACACAGCGCCCCCTGCTGACAGTCTGACATGAGGGACACAGCGCCCCCTGCTGACAGTCTGACATGAGGGACACAGCGCCCCCTGCTGAGAGTCTGATATGAGGGACACAGCGCCCCCTGCTGAGAGTCTCTGATATGAGGGACACAGCGCCCCCTGCTGACAGTCTGACATGAGGGACACAGCGCCCCCTGCTGAGAGTCTGATATGAGGGACACAGCGCCCCCTGCTGAGAGTCTCTGATATGAGGGACACAGCGCCCCCTGCTGAGAGTCTCTGATATGAGGGACACAGCGCCCCCTGCTGACAGTCTGACATGAGGGACACAGCGCCCCCTGCTGAGAGTCTGACATGAGGGACACAGCGCCCCCTGCTGAGAGTCTGACATGAGGGACACAGCGCCCCCTGCTGAGAGTCTGATATGAGGGACACAGCGCCCCCTGCTGAGAGTCTCCACCACTGTGACTGCAGTGAGCGGCTCCAACAGAGGAAGAATATAATGTTTCTACCTCCCAGAGGTTTTCTCCCCCTCCTGTTGGAGGATTATCAGCTCCAGAGTGTTCAGCCAGTCGCTCTGACACTGAGCTCAGACCTTCGAAGGTCTTTGTGAGAAACTGATCAGGAGCCGAGTTGTTTGGAGAACTGAGCAGCAGACTGTTCCATCATGCTGCTCCTCCACCTTTTTCAGCCAATACAGAGTCCAATGTTCAAACTAGTCTCCCCTCAGATTATTCAGGCTCCAAATGTCATAATGTCATATTTTATTTGTTTGGTATCTTCTCCCATCATGCCTCTGGGCCTCCCACCACAAAGTGAGTGACGGCCAGGATTGATTGTGATAACCAGCAGGGTGATCAGGCCTGACCGGAGATCACAACCAGTCTACACAACGGCTGATCAGACCTCCTGTGAGGCCTGTTCGTCCTCGTCCTCAGGGTCTCTGTCCAGGCTGTCCTCAGGGTCTCTGTCCAGGCCGTCCTCAGGGTCTCTGTCCAGGCTGTCCTCAGGGTCTCTGTCCAGGCCGTCCTCAGGGTCTCTGTCCAGGTCTTTTAGGTGAGGTCAGGTGTCAGTCGGTGGGTCAGTGAAGACACGTCGAGTCCTGTTCCATCAGTCACTCTGTTATCGTCTAGTCAGACTGTGGTCGGTCTCCTGGGTCACATGGTTTGTTGCAGCCCCTGTTGTTTCCTTGGGACCCGTCCCCTACTGTCCCTGGTGGGGCTGGTCTTGGTCCGGGTCTTGGAGCCGGGCCTCCTGATCCTGTGAAGATAAACCTTCCATGGTTCAGGTCAGAGTTTGATTTTAAACTGAGCTCCGGTTGATTTGATCACATCGTTGTCAGAATGTTCTCCATCACCAACAAGGATCTGTTCTTTTCACTTCACTGAAATTCTTGCTCTGATTTTGTGGAGTTTTCATTAAAAACCATGTAGGATGGCTTTATCAGTAAGGCAGTCTTAATATTCCCTGTTTCTGCAGTCTGTCTTGGTAGCATGAGCTGCTGCTCACACCAGTGGCTGGATAGTCAGTAATGATTTAGAATCAAATTTTTACGTCTGATACCGTCCCCTGTAGACGTTCCTCTGGTTTTCTATATTTCTCCAGAAATGAGTTAAGTTGGGGGAACGGGGGCGTGTCGATGCCATGAGGTGAAGACGTGTTTCCCGGAGCTCCGCCAAGCAGTGGCAAAACGCCTTTACTCTTTCTATAAGCTGAGTAGCTACTTCACATCAACCTGCTGATCATCACGTCTCATCTGAAAAGCCACGACTTTCCAAAGTGCCGTCTGTACAGCCATCGAGGTGGACCACAAGCGAAGCCAGCTAACTTGCATAGCCGGCGGTGGCTAGCTCTGAGTGCTCCGGAATTACTCTCACGTCTGACTATCGCATCACGTCTGACAACTTCAGGAGGCGATCGACTACTATTTTTCCCTGAAGACAAGATATTCCCTGGAACGCGTGAGTCTATATTCAAGCGTGTGACCGTGGAAGTGGCTGTGTACGGACTTGAGCCGAGTTAGCTGCACCGCTAACGTGTTAGCTCTGCCACGCTCGGCCCGTCTTGACTGTTTTGTGCGGCGTCACTGCAACAATGCCAGACAGAAGAGAGAGAAATCAAAGAGGAGAGGAGAAGAATGGCGGCAAACAACAGGAAAGTGTCCCAGACGAAGGGGGAAACGCGGATCAGTCCAGATCTACACCTTTAAGTGAATCAGTTTTTACCAGAGCGCTCGAGAATCTGAGACAAGATATTTGTGACAAACTCGATGCCAAGATTGACGCCGTTTCCCAAACACTAAGATCTGAGATGTCTTCAATAAAAACTGAACTGAAAGCTACCCTCTCCACACTCCAGGCTCCTGTTGATTCTCAGGGATCCATAAATCGCTTGGAGAAGTCAGCTTCTGTTTGCAGTGACGACATCTCTACTCTCCAACAGCAGATCTGTTCTGAAGGAGGAGGCTGGTGTCCTCAAAGCCGAGTGCGAAGATCTTGAAAGTAGATCTCGCCGCAACAATATTCGATTGATTGGAGTTCCTGAAGGCGCGGAATTACCTAATCCCAGGGAATTTGTGTCACATCTTCTGAAAGATCTTTTGAAAATGGATGAAGCCCCCCTGCTGGATAGAGCCCACAGATCCGTCCGTGAGAAGCCTAAACCTGGGGCCCCACCCCGACCGCTGATGGTTACAGTGCACTACTTTCATGTGAAGGAGCAGATTCTGCGCCGTGCAGGGAAAACTGCGCCCCTCGTTGTTCATCTTTCCTGACTTCCCTCCGGCTGTGGCCAAAAAACGCTCACAGTTTGTCAACGTGAAACGCCTTCTTCACACCTGTCCTGGGATCAGATTCGGACTCTTCTATCCTGCAGAACCGAGGATCGCTCTTCCTGATGGAACTGTCCGCAAATTCACTGACCCGATGGCTGCAACTGACTTTGTTACTGGAGACTTGGGAGTCGCCCTTCCAGCCTCATAGACGTGGTTCAGCAGCTCTGATACGTACAGATATCACGCAAAACATTGTTACAGCAGATGCTGTTTATTGTTTGACCAGCTACAAACGCTAACTCAGGTTATTTTATTTTTTTTTATAACAAAGTGCATTCTAAATATTGTTGTTCAGTTGAATCAGTTGTGTTACTGCTCGGGCTTCACAGGAGCCTGTCGCCGCCAGGACCGAGGATGGCTGGTCGGAGGTTCCTGCTGGTTTGCTTTCGGGGGTGTGCGCGCGTCTTGTTTGGGAAGATGCTTCAGCGGCTTCGGGTAAGTTTCATCGTTCTTGTTTTTTGTTTGTTTTTGTTTTTTTTGATCCTCACATTTGAGATAAAGGTCAGCACGTTATTCTGTTCATTCTTGTCACATGGTAATATTACAGATAACTAATAGCCAGTCTGTTAAATTCTGTAGTTGGAATTGCAAAGGACTGAATCAGCCTATTAAAAGGAGTAAAGTGTTTCATCACTTACAGCACCTTGGTGCTCAGATCGTTTACTTGCAGGAGACTCATTTGAAGTTGACTGATCATTTCAGATTACGTAAAGGTTGGGTGGGACAGTTATATCTTTCTACATTTCAAAGCAGAGCTCGGGGGGCTGCTATTTTAATACAGAAATCACTGCCATTTGTATCATCCAGTATTAGGGCGGATCCTAATGGCAGATATATTATTGTCACCAGAAGCATCTTCAGCACTAAATTAATCCTCGACAACATTTATGCACCCAATTGGGATGACCGGGATTTTTTTAGAAATTTTTTTGATAAGGTATCTGCTATATCCTCCCATCATCTTATTCTTGGTGGAGATTTGAATTGCTGGCTTGGTCAGCTGGATCGCTCTTCAGGAAACCCGCTCGACAGTCTAACTCATCAAGACTGATCAATACTTTTCTTCATGAATTTTCAGCCATTGAAGTGTGGCGCTTCCTCAACCCTACGGGCCGGGAGAACACCTTCTTCTCTCCAGTCCATCGTACTTATACTCGAATTGACTATTTGTTGCCGGATAGAAGACTAATCCCACATATTCGCTCTTGCTCCCATAATGCTATTGTCATCTCTGATCATGCGCCGGTTACCATCAGATCCAGGGGAGGATCAAATCACTCTAAGTTATGGCAGTTTAATTTGCGTCTTTTGTCTGATGAAAATTTCGTAGATTTTGTGAATTCTAAAATTGATCTGTTCATTGCCACTAATAAAACGCCCTCCGTCTCACCCTCCCTTTTATGGGAGACTTTTAAAGCCTTTATCAGGGGACAGATTATATCCTATGCCAGCTTTGAAAACAAAGAAAGGAGAAGGAAAATGTCTGAAGTCATGACTGGTTTATTACAGTCAGATGGTCTTTATGCTCAGTCCCCGTCCTCAGCCATATACAAAGACCGACTTTCCATACAGGCTGAATTTGATCATTTGTCGTCAATAAATGCGGAGGAAATGTTGCTGAAATCTCAACACGCACAATATGAATATGGGGAAAAGGCCTCTAAGCTACTGGCCCGTCGACTTCGTAGTGCTGCTTTAGCTTCACCTTATTCCTCAAATCCGAACTGGTGATGGTATTTCTACTGATCCTCAAATATTAATCATCAGTTTAAAACATTTTACTCATCACTCTATACTTCTGAATGCACATTTAATATCTCTTCCCTAGATACTTTTTTCAGTGATTTAAAAGTTCCAGAGATTGAAGAGCTAATTAATAATCACTTAGAAGAACCTATAAGAACAGAAGAGGCTGTTCGAGCTGTTGGTGCCATGCAGTGTTCAAAGTGCCCTGGTCCAGATGGATTTCCAATTGAATTTTACAGGAAATTTGCACTCAGATTAGCTCCTCTAATGGCGAGCATGTTCATACACTCCATCGAAGTTGGATGTCTTCCTCCTTCTCTGTCACAGGCCTTTATTTCTTTGATCCTGAAGAAGGACAAGGACCCTCTTGCTTGTAACTCATATCGCCCCAGTTCATTACTCAGTGTCGACTAGGAAGTTTTAGCTCAGCTCTTAGCCATGCGATTAGAAGCTGTCCTGCCGTCGCTGATGAGCCCGGACCAAACAGGCTTCATCAACGGGAGATATGGTTTTTCTAATCTTAGACGTTTATTTAATGTCATTTATAATCCAGTTATATCAAGAGAACCAGAACTTGTCATCAGTTTAGATGCTGAAAAAGCTTTTCACAGGGTTGAATGGGAATATCTTTTTTATGTTTTGCAAAAATTTGGATTTGGTTTTAAAATTATTTCCTGGCTTAAACTTGTGCATACTTCCCCGCTCGCCTCTGTCAGAACAAATGAAACTTCTTCAGATTATTTCCCCCTTTACAGAGGCACACGGCAAGGCTGCCCAGTGTCTCCTTTACTCTTTGCTCTCGCCATAGAACCCCTTGTGTTGCATTTAGGTCCAACTCGCAGATTGTTGGCATAACAAGAAATGGTATTGAACAGAAAGTCTCTCTCTATGCTGATGATTTACTCCTGTATATATCCCAACCAGACACTTCAATTCCCACTTTATTGTCCATTCTGCACCAGTTCAGTACTATTTCTGGCTATAAATTGAATCTCGGTAAAAGTGATTTACTGCCCTTGAATGTGGCCGCTCGACAATATCCACTTCAATCAATCAATCAATCAATCAATTTATTTTTGTACAGCCCAGTATCACAACAACAGCTGCCTCAGAGGCTTCAAGATGTTACGTTGGTCGGTAAAAGTAAAAACAGTGAATAAGCAGAATGGTAATATGTCAATATTCACAGTAACGAGACAAAACGAAGCAACCACCGCCTTCGACCCTCACATCCGGCAAGAAAACTTAAACTCCCATTTCATGTAGTATCAGATAATTTTACATATTTAGGGGTAAAAGTCACTGGAAAATGTTGTGATCTTTTTAAATATCATTTCATTCCTCTTCTAGACAGAGTTCGTCAGGATTTAGACAGATGGTCCTTATTAAATTTGTTCGTCGCAGGTCGTATTAATACAATTAAAATGAACATCCTTCCAAAATTTTCCTTCCTTTTTCAATCTGTCCCTGTGTTTATCCCGATCTCCTTTCGCAAACTGGATGGGCTCATTTCTGGGTTCATTTGGAGTAATAAACCTGCTAGAATCCGTAAAGTTTATCTTCAGAGGCTGAAAACCTCAGGTGTGATGGCTCTACCAAACTTTTTGTATTACTACTGGGCCTGTCATATTCAAATTATTCAATTCTGGTTGAGATCAAGTGGCCAAAGTAACTGCCCACCTTGGCTGTGTATTGAAGGATCCTCTTGTACCTGCTCTACTTTGTCAACCTTAATATACACGCCCAAGCAACTGCCTGCCAAAGAATTTTATAGTGATAACAAAATCATAAACTCTACACTCAAAATTTGGTTTCAATTTAGATGTTTTTTTAAGTTACCATTTTTTTTGGTACAAGCTCCTATTTTTAAAGGAGTCATATTATGCTATTTTTCAGTCATGTCATATAGGTCACGGACGCCCAAAAACATAGTATATAAGTTTGTTTGCCCCAAATTCGTCCTCTGTTCGGAGTTCGAGGGTCTAAAAAGTGGCTCTGAGGAGCCTTCTTCAGAACAGTCTGTTTTTGACAGCCTATTTTCCGTGATGACCTTGAACGCATCTGGCCACGCCCACCTCGTAAATTCACTGTCGTTAAGAAAGCACCTTACAGGAAGTTACACCGGAAGTTTCAAAATAAAACACAATGCACCACCTCACGGACGTAAAGTTTTTCCTATGTGTTGTTATTCCGCCGCCTCGGGAGGAGAGAATCAGCTGAACAGAACAGACAGCAGCAAAATTACCGTTTTTATATAGAATGAACCAAACAAAAGGAACTACTGGATAAAGAAAAGCTCTCATTTGAGATCAAAACTTAAACCATGAACTCATCCTTGCTGGAAGTCTATAAATCACAGATCAATGTGGCTGGACGAGCAGAGCGGCCTTACAGAAGCGAAATGAGGAGTGTTTTTATTTTCTGTTTATATCATGTGTTGTTGGTGTGATATTGAGAGCAGAGAGCCTCTCAGAGGAGCAGCCCTCTTCACCGGACGGCGCTGCCGGTGTGTGTTGACTTTGCGCCCGGGCGCAGGTCGCCTCCGCTGGGCTCCGGAGCTTCGCAGCGTCCCGGCGAGGAGAGGAGCGGCCCGGCGGCTCCGCCGGCTTCGGGACCAGCTTCCGTGGAGCAGCTGGTCAGCTGACCCACCTGACGACCGTGGATGAGCGGACTTTATGAAAACACTGGCGATGGAGGCAAAATTACAGCCGAAATGAGCGACCTGTCCGGGGGCGGCCAAAGGCTGGATCCTCTTCCGGGGGGGGGTGGCGTTCCTCTTCATGACGTCGAGAAGAGGAAGATTTCAGAACCGCGTGTTTGAGTGTATATTTTCTTAAAAGTGGAGCCACAGTTGAGGGAGGTGACTGAATGTTTCACTCCTGGGGGGTCATACAGAGGCTCTGGGAGGCAGTATGGCTGTAAAGACTCCTTTTTAAAGTGAATTTTGCATAATATGACTCCTTTAAGAACCCGTCTTTTCCGGCTTCTATAGCTGATATGGCTTTCTCTCACTGGTCAGCTCTCGGTGTTAAATCCTTTAAAGGTCTCTATATCGATGACACTTTTGCTTCTTTTCAACAACTTTCAGAAAAATTTGACCTCCCTAAGAGTAACTATTTCCATTATCTGCAGATGAGGAGCTATGTTAGAGACAAAACCTCTCAATTCCCAAACAAGCCATCAGATCAGGGCAGTGACATTGTACTGCAACCTGTCCCATTATCTAAAGGCCCCATCTCCTTTCTGTACGAGGAAATATGTTCTTTTCATAACTCCTGGTTATCAGCAGTTAAAAGGGCAGGGGAGGAGGACTTGGGATTTGGTGTTGAAGATGATTTATGGGATAAAATTTTGAACCGGGTGCACACCTCTTCTTTCTGTGCCAGGCATGGCTTCATTCAGTGCAAGATTCTACATCGCACTCACTGGACCAAACAAACTCTCTGGTATTCATCCTACCGTGACTGCAGACTGTGAGCGCTGTCCTCAGTCACCTGCAAAGTCAGTACATACGTATGTTCTGGTCGTGCCCACGCCTCCAATCCTACTGGACTCAGATGTTTTCAGCTTTGTCGACTGTTCTTCAAGTACCTCTTCATCTAGATCCACTAGTAGCATTATTTGGAACACTCTCTGAAACTCTGAACTTGTCCAAATTGAAATCAGATCTCGCTGCTTTTCTGACACTATTAGCAAGAAGCAGAATTTCAGTGTGCTGGACTGTCCACTGTGTGTGGACCATCGCCTCCACAGCCTGAAGCAGAATTTCAGTGTGCTGGACGCCCCCATCGCCTCCACAGCCTGAAGCATGGCTTAGAGACACTCTGCACTTTAGGAAGCTTGAAAAAATCAAATTTACTTTGCGTGGTTCTTCTGGCAAATTTATGAAAACATGGAAACCTTTCTTTGATCATGTTCAGACGTTGCAATTCCGTAATATCCCATCATAGGCAAGATACTTTTCGTTATTATCTTACAATTTTATTTTATCTAAAACTTTAAAAACTGACCATTTGCTGACCTGATTATTTATTTTTCTTCCTTGAAGACCATGTTCTTTATGTTTTTTCCTTTCTTTTATTATAGTTAAGGTGCTGTGTCATATGGACACCAATTATAATGCTCTTGGATTACTTGAATATGTGTGTGTATATGTGTGTATATATATATATATATATATATATATATATATATATATATATATATATATATATATATATATATATGTGTATGTGTGTGTGTATATATACATATATGTAGATGTTTTTTTTCTCTCTTGCTATTCTCTTTAAAAAGTAAAACTTTTCAAATCATCTTTGAATTCAATCCAAGATTGCATTTAATATTATATTTTGCTGATGCATAGTGTTGTATTTCACAGTATTTATTTATTTTTTTTTCTTTTCAAATTTAATTTATTTTGTTGTTTTATTTTATGTTTGTGTGTATGTATATGTATATATGTATATATATATTCTTTTTTCTTTCTTTTCTTTTTTGGGGAAAAAAATTACATTTCTAACCTTTTTTGGAAAATATTTTCATTATTTTGTGAAAACTCCAATAAAATATCTTTGAAAAAAAAATGAGTTAAGTTGAAAAACCATATTAAGCAGTGGTGGGCCGTCAGGGCCTGCAAAGCCTTCTCTGCTGGCCTAAAAAGTATCTGAATTACAGACTGATGTAAATTATATTTTGTCCATAAATAATTAATAAATGATTCCAAACGGTATGTTCCAGTTCCTTTCATAGTTTCCCCGTGGTCGCGCTGCTTCCAGACATGTTTTTTTCATATTAAATCATTTAACCAATCAGATTTCAGGCATCATCTGTTGCTAGGGTCAAAGAAATCTGCCCGAGGCCTTCGCTATCCGTTCCTGATGGCGCAGTGAAGTAAAGTGAAGCGTCAAACAGACAGCTGCTTCAACCAATCAGACAGTTGCTTCAGCCAATCAGATTTCGAGTTGGCGACTCAGCGCCTTCTAGCTTCTAACAACAGCAGATCCAGGCCCTCTGATTTACATTCACCAAGAGATACAGTAGGGGGCGCTATGCACCTAAGTTGTTGGTCGCCTACTGCAATTATTCCAAAGAAGAAGAAGAAGACCTGAAGAGAAATAAAACTGAGGCCAGAAATCCCACAGGACAGCTGGACTTTCAGCCCTGGCTTTATGGAACTGAAACTCACGGATAATCTATATGACAGAGCAGTTGAACTCTTTTTGAGGAAGGAAAGGAGGATGGATTTTGTTTTCAAATAATGGGGATTTTGGTGAGTAAAATGTTCCTCTTTTCCTAAATAATATTGCTGTTTTATTAAGTTGTTGATGCTCATTGTATGTGCACAGATGTAGTAGGAGACTTGTGCTCTTCAGCAAAGGCTTTTATTCTGGCTGCACAAGTATCTATCTGCTGTGCAACAACTCTTTATGTGCATATCTGCATAATAAGATTTTTTTTTGTAGACAAAATAGTTATTGAGAGGTGGATTGGTTCAGGCGGATCTGTTCTGAAGGCCTAATGCTACGTTCACACCGAAAGCGTCGCGGGCGTCGTCGACGCTTGCGACGCCTCGAAGCTGACGCTTGTGACGGTTCAAGCACGACGCTGACACCAAGTGGTCACAAAGCTCACGACGCTTGCGACGCTCTTGACGCGAGTCAGTTTGTTGGCGCGCGGGAGGCTGTGATTTCTGTTTCCAGCAATGGCGGATCGCATCAGGAGAGTGGCTTGGCTTTATTTGTTAAATAAAGCCAGACAGCGTCGTCGGCGGGCACATGGGCGTCGTCTCTGGGTTCATCCCATTATTCAGAGGCGTTCTGAATTTGGGGAGTTTCACCATTTGCTCCAGGAGCTGCGGGAGGATGAGGGTCGCTTCCAGGGCTACTTTCGTCTCTCCCGGGCCCAGTTTGACGACCTGCTGGCCCGCATCGGTGCTCGGATCACTCTCCAGGACACCAACTACAGACGCTCAATTCCTCCTGAAGAGCGCCTGTCCATCTGTCTCCGGTTAGTCAGTGACATTGTATTATGATGTTATCTTACAAAATGCACTTTTTATCACTATAAGCACATATAGTGCTGGATAAATTAGCATACAGACTTGGGAGACAACAGGGTCAGCCTATCCCTACGTTTTCTTTTACTTAACGTTATTTATATAAAGTGCAAATATGCTAAGCTGGTGTAGATTTGTTCATATGTAGCCCGCTGTAATGTATGCTAAACTTATTAGCAGCACTAAACGTGTTCTGAACAGGCGTCATTACAGAGAGCTAATGTGACAACTATGACACCTAGTGACAGGTGACAGACACGCAGTATGGACTAAATTATTTGTGACAATATCTACAGATGGAGTTATTTATGTTTTATGCTCCCCACGTGCTATGCATGTTACTAAATTTACAGTAAAAAAACACAATGTCTGCTAGTTAAATGTCATTTGCAATAGGTTTTATTTTATTCCATAGACAAGAAAAAAATATTTTCCATTTTATGAGTAAAGTAATATGATTATGTGGTCAAAAATATGCAATTTATTATTGCTTGCAGGTTTCTGGCCACTGGGGACTCCTACAGGACCATCGCCAGCAGCTTCAGGGTGGGCATTTCAACTGTCTCCCAGATAATCCCACAGGTGGTGACAGTCATCTGGGAGAGCCTGGTGGAGGAGTTTATGCCTGTTCCTGGAGCAGAGGAGTGGAGGTCCATTGCGGAGGAGTTTGAGGAGCGGTGGAACTTTCCTCTGTGCTGTGGTGCTGTGGATGGGAAGCACATTCAAATGAAGGCACCCCCCAACTCTGGCTCCCTGTATTTCAACTACAAGTTGCACCATTCCCTGGTCCTGCTTGCAGTTGTAGATGCGAGATACAGGTTCAGGGTGATAGATGTTGGAGGTTATGGCAGAACCAGCGATGGAGGGATCTTTGCCAACTCCGCCTTTGGCCAGGCTCTGCGTGCAGGTACACTGGATCTGCCTCCAAACCAGCACTTACCCGGAGCTGACCACCGAGGATCCCAGCCTCATGTATTTGTGGCAGACGAGGCGTTTCCTCTTCGCCCCTACCTGATGCGCCCCTTTCCTGGACGTGGTGGCCTAACCCTGGAGCAGCGCATCTTTAACTACCGCCTCTCCCGGGCCCGGCTGGTGGTGGAGGATGCGTTCGGGATTTGGTCGTCCCAGTGGAGAATGTTCCGCACTCTGCTGGAAATCCACCCTGAAGTTGTTGAGAAATGTGTGAAGGCGACGTGTGTTCTCCACAACTTCATGAGGATGTCTGCAGACGGGCGAGCGCCTGCATGCAGAGGAGCGGTGGAGCAAGAGGAGCCACTTCCAGGTGTGCGGCGGACGGGGGCCAACAATGCGACCCGAGACGCACTCAACACTCGAGATGTGTTCATGGCCCACTTCTGTGAGGAGGGAGCAGTACCGTGGCAGCCAGCAGAATAGTCATGTCCTCACAGCACTGACCCACAACGGCTCTTTTAAGAGCCACCCACAAATACCTAAAGAGCACTCCTTCTATTATAACATTTAAGCAGCTACATTTAACAATGTACAAATAAAATGTGTATATTAATGTTTTTCTTGTGTACATGTTTCTATATTCAATACTCTTTGGAGCTTTTTTTCCATCCTGTTTGCAGGTAATGGCTGCCAGACTCTACTCCTTCCCCAGACTTCTGTTTCATCACAACATGCACGTTCAGACCAGTCTAAACAACACAAGGTGAAATAAATAAAACAAATTTCCAACAGAAAACTGTTTTTTTCCTTCTAAGATTATATGAAACTAAATATCTACAATTGGGGAAATCAACATTTTCAATCAATCAGGATTATAAAATGATAAAGGTGTGCTTAAAGTCACAGTCAAAAACAGGAGTTGCAGAGAGCATAATTTTTTTTTATTTAACAAAACATAAAACTATATACATAAAATATAGAGACAAGAATAGAAAGGATCTTGATTGGAGGAGGTGCGGTGGAAGAGGAGGGACACACCGGAGTCTGGTTCCTCTCCTGCAGAAAGTGTCACCTCATTCAGGTCAAATTACTGAGTTGGCTCCAATTGTTCCAAATTTAGCATAAAAGTGCTGCTTTCATATAATACTTTGTGTATTTGAAATTTGACAAAATCTTTTGATTGAGGCGGCACTTTTTGCAGGAGAGGAAGCAGAGAGAGGAGGAAGTGCTCATCTTCTGAGTAAGGTTTCCTCAGTTCTGCCAGCAACTCCCGCTCAAACGCTGATGGCTCTGAGCGGTCCTGGAGCCTTCTTCTTTGCCTCTTACGAGGTGGCCCTTTAAAGAAACACAGGACAATGAGAATCCTGACAGCTGAAATATGTTTCACCCACAATTCAACCAATTATTACAAAGAAAATAACATAAGCAACAACTACATTCTGTGTTAAAAGAAGAATATGTGTAATTTAACAATATCTAAACAACTTTTATGTTAAATTATGTCAAAGTAAATGAGCATTCATAGTACAATTGTTATTTAAACTGACCATGATTATTTCACATCTGAACAAATTCAGTAAAATTCCTAGATTCACAGTTCATCATTCAAAGACACACACAAATGAATGACTATTGGACCCAAAAGTATGATAAAAGTTTCAAAAGAAATATTTTCTTGACACAAGCACGTAGCTCTCCAAAAATATACATCTATAGTATTTTTTGGAATCTACTTGATTGTGTGGATCTTTTTCAAAGCTTTTAAAATATTCCTACATTCTCAACCTTAGCAAAATTCCTGCACACCTGAAGGTGTAGGAGCAGATGAAGGGCCAGCCTGCGCAGAAGAGGCAGAAGAAGCAGCAGCAGCAGGCACAGGTGACTCTGGGTTAGAAGAGGATGGTTCTGTCCCAGGTCCTATGTCAGCAAGTTCTGTATGAAAAAATAAATGATTAAATAAATGCACCGTTTCTGTTTTTGGTTCTATTTTTCCAAAAAAATAAATATTATTTATATTATTTCCACTGCTTGTACTCCTGCTACTAAATATCAAGGCAGCACACCGATCAGACAGAAATCAATGTATTTTGTTTAGCTATCATAAAATGTTTGTGTGAGTGTTTTTTTCAACAAAATCAGACATAAAGCACCTGACATCCCTGCTCCTGCTTCTTCCTGTGGCTCTTCTGGGTGGTCATACCCTGCTTCCTCCTCTTCCTCGACCCTTGGCAACAGCATGTTGCCTGACGTCTCCCGTGGGGCGATGTGGGGGTCGAGGAAGGATAAAACAGCTCGGTATTTCCACCCCTTGGCTGACCCTGCCTCTGAACCACTCTTCTTCCTCCTCTCTTGCTCCTTCCTGAACTCCTTGGTGTACTTGTCTCTCAGGCTCTTCCACCGATTTTTGCACAGTTCCTCTGGATAAACATTGGTTTTAGCGGGAAAGATAGCAGCGGCTGTACAATGTTCTGACTGAATGTAGCACACAATACAGCGCGATGAAAAGTTTAGATAACTTACTTGGGACCCCGATCTCCTCGCTGATCTTCCCCCAAGCAAGATCCTTTCTATTCTTGTCTCTGTAGTGGAAAGACGACGTGTCGTACAGCTCCGGACGAGCGCACACAGCCACAATCAACTTGTCCTCCATCGTTGTCTTTCTTTTCCGGACTCCTGGTCCTGACGTAAACGACGTGAAACGTAGTGACGTAGCAGCGGAGGGATCGTCTCTGATTGGTTGACGCTCAGCGGCAGCGCGTCGAAAGTTCAGTTTTCCCAACTCTCAAAAAGCGACGCTCACGACGCTCCTGACGCCGGAGACGAGCGTCGTGGGCGTCGACGCTCGAAACGCTGGAAAAGCGACGCTCATGACGCTCCTGATGCGCCGCCCCGCCGCCCGCCGCTCCACGACGCTCGTCCACCATCGACTTTGCATAGAAAAGCGACGCTCACGACGCCCGCGACGCTTTCGGTGTGAACGTAGCATTAGTGTGAAATGCTCGGTCCGCCACTGGTGAAGTATCAGTAGATTTTGTGTTCTTGTTCCAGTTTAGGCTGAATGTGGAGATGATGAAGCTGATACTGGTTATGAAATCACAGCAACATAGTCTGAGTGCTGCTCTTTCCCTGGTTGTGCTGCAGCTCTTTGAAGGTTTTCATTGTTTTATTTCTTGTTGTTAGTGATCCAGGTCTACTTGTGTTCCAGCTGTTAGTAATTTAGCTACTTGTCATTTATTTAGCAGTTTAATCTAAATATTTTAATTCATATTACTACTTTGATTGATTGATTGATTGATTTTATTTGTTTCATTCTTTTTTAAAAGAAAGAAATGAAAAGGAACAGAAAAAAGAAGAATAATTCATCAATCAATTTTTATTCGCTGTATTTTTTTTATTGATGTTTTTTTTACATCATTATTATTATTTTATCCCAAATTAGTGTAGTATATTCACTCTATCGTTTTTCATTTATCAGTTCAGTGAGCAAATAAACCATCTCTTTAAGTTTGTCTAAATCTCTACAACAAAACCCAAATGAATTGAAATGTTCTAAAATTCCCCAAAAATATTCAAAATAATATCAAATTAAGCAACAATTACTACAAGCTCCTCCTGACTCCACGAAGGAGGGACTGACCCCGGGGTCAAGGGGTCATGTTGCCGCTTTTTTGTGTCCAGTTAAAGGAATTCGGAAGTGTTTGAGGAAAGTCTTCTTTAAAATATTCTAATGCTGGTGAACTGGCACTTCCTGGTTTCTTGTTATTTTAAATTTATTCAGAGTAGCGACAAAATCTTTTCTTGTGTTCTGTCATATTTTTCCTCTTGTTTTCCGACTGATGCTAAGATTAATCAGTTGAAGAATCTTTTATTATTCTCTTCATTTTGTTGTTGTGGCTCAGTTTAATAGAGGTTTATAATAATTCTGAAATGCTGCATTAATCTCTTTCCATATAATGTCAGTTTATCTTGTTTTTGGTACTGTTATTCTATATTTTGATCGTATAGTTTGTCTTTTCCATATTTTTGTTTAACAGTCATTGTGCAGCTTTAGGTCTTACCTGACAAATGTTTTGAAACCTCAACCTTTATTTTATCCTCTTTTCTTTATACATGTCCACATTTTGATTTGTAGCTTCTTTCATTCTAATCATTACTTGAGGATCTTATTTCTCGCTGTTATTTTCCCCCAGGCCTTTTGGATAATTTTTAAGTTCTTTAAGTTTATTTATTTATTTAGTTACTGTCCCAAGAGAGATCCGTTTACCTCTGATAACTTCTTGTAATGTATCCAGAGTATATTTGGTCAACTTCTCTTCAGACATTAATCTGGAGAAAGGTCTGTATCTCAGGTTTTATTTAGTATTGCTGTTTTAATGTGAGCTCGGATTCAGTTTCCAAAATAGTTTTCTTTGCTCTGTTGTCTAAATGCAGAACCAGGCAAGCTGGTGAATGATCAGGGAAGTTTCTGCTTTCTAAATTCCATCTTATAATCTTGTGTCCTTCATGCTGACAGAATAAAATAAATCTCCAGCAGTCTGCTCTGTGGGGAGCAGAGTGTAAAGGTCACCAGTCGTCTGGTGGATCCAGGTTTTTCTACGAGTGTTTGTTGGTTGTTCAGCGGAGAGCAGCGACTGTGTCCATCACCAGTAACGTCAGGTCAGGTCTGATCACTTCTTCTGTGGTCAGTCGTGTGTGTTGATATTCTTGCTGTGACTTGTTGGCGGTCTTGTGGTTCCTTCTGGCCGTGCCGTCGGCTGCCTCAGAGCGAGTGTCGGTCTGATGGAGAATGAGAACGCTCTGCAGCCTCCTCGGCTGGTGACAGTGAAAGTCTTTGGCTTGTAATAAAGCTTCTTACTGCATGGTTCGTGTGTGCGTAAGTTTCATGTCCCGTGGTTATGTGGGTTGTTCTCTGAATGGAGTTTGCGATGGCGTCGCCCCCGTACGCAGCTCGGTTGTCCTGCTTCGATGGCGTCTGGTTGTGCTCTGTGGAACATGAACACTCTCCGCCCCCGTGCTCGCTTCTGATACAGGACTGCGCTGACGAGTCCTCTGCTTTCGTTCACGTCCAGGTGGAAAGGTTTGCTGTGATCCGGGTTTGCGAGTTCAGTGGCTTGGAGAAGTTTTTGTTTGATTTTGATGAAGGCCTTTTCTCCCTCCACAGTGCATTCCAGCGGGTGGGAGTCATTTCTGCTTCCTGCAGTTTTAATCATTTGGCGCAGAGGGGGGATTGTTTCTGTATATTCGCTTACAAAGTTTTTGCTGTAGTTAGTTAAGCCCAGAAAGCTCGTTAGTTCTTTCACCGTGGCCGGCTTCGGATGTGACAATATTGTGTCTTTGTGTCTCCTGTCAATCAATCAATTAATGTATTTTTGTACAGCCCAGTATCACAACAGCAGCTGCCTCAGAGGCTTCAACATGTTACATTGGTTGGTAAAAATAAAAACAGTGAATAAGCATAATGTTAATATGTCAAATTCACAGTAACGAGACAAAACGAAGCAACCACCGCCTTAGACCCTCACATCCGGCAAGAAAAAACTCCAGAAACCCAGTGGGAGAAGAAGAAATCTTGGGGAGAACCACAGTCTGGAGGGATCCCTCTCCCAGGGACGGACAGCTTTGGCAACAGCTAGCATGAGACAATAAGAAGTAAAGCCTAGGACTATGTTGAGGACAGTCCGTTGGACGGTCCAGCACAAGAACTACGGATCCCAGAAGTAGAACCGAAGCCAGTCCGCGGGCAGGACCGACAGGAGTGTCCTCCCGGTCCGGACGGAGCTGTCCTGTGACTGATATGTCCTTGTGGCTCACCACTCTGCCCAGGAAGGTCACTGTGGGTCGGCAGAGCTGCAGCTTCTGTTTAGAAACTTTAAATCTTTTCTCTGCCAACCATTTGAGGGGATACATTGTCGCTTCGGCTGTGGTTTGCTCTGGTGGGCGAGCGATCAGTATGTCGTAGACATATTGGAGGAAGGTCGCGTCAGGCGGGACAGTCAGTTGTCTTCTCTCATTGGATTTCTCAGCGCGGCACTGAAGAGGGAGGGGCTGTCATTCAGTCCCGAGGCAGCCGGGTGCAGGTGTATTTTTCCTTCATAAGAGAACACAAAGTACTTCTGTGAGTTCTCAGTTATCGGGATGCAGAAGAATGCATTGGAGAGATCCATGACTGTAGAAAATGTGTTCCTTTGCTCTCTTCCTGCCAGCATGGTGTCGGGGTTCGGTGTGTCATAGTTTGATGTTTCCAGATTAGCGTTTTTTTTTTTTTTCTTAGATCGTGTACCAGCCGGTAGTCGGACTTCCCCGGTTTCTCAACCAGGTTCAGTGGTGTGTTATATTCTGATCGTCATTCAGTCAGGACCCCTGTTCTCAGTAGCCCCTGTATGGTGATTCTTACTAGGGCTGCACGATTATGGCCAAAATGATAATCACGATTATTTTTGTCAATATTGTAATCACGATTATTCATCACGATTATTCATTACGTTATGTAAAACATACCTTTTTATTGCACTTTTTTTTTCAACAAACAAGTGTCAAATTGAAGCTGTGCGTCTTCAGCACTTCAGTGAAGTCTGGTGTGCATGCGCACATAACTGAAGATGTTTTAATTAGAATCTAAACAACTATTTAGAACCATGTCAATGTTGTGAACGAACATATAGACGCGCCGACTGTGAGTTTTTACAAACGTTTGACCAGACGTCTGTTCTGAAAAGAGCCGGATTATGACTTTGGAACCTGAACGCCTCACAGCTGAGCGACCGTCACCTGCTGCATTCTAACCCCTGAGAGCAACACGACGATCACTGAACAACAAGATGAAGATAAAACAGCAAGAGAACAGTAAACAGCCACGCTAAACCCAGAAATGAAACCGACCAGAACAATGATTCCCTCGTTCTCTCCAAGCCGCCGCTACGCCGCTCACATCCTGAACTGTCCGTCAATAACAACCTTTCCCGTTCCGTCCCAGACGCTCAGCGTTTACATCTTCTTTCCACCGGTACAGAAGTTGAGACGCGTTCCATCGACTGATGTTTGAGCATGAAGGAATCGTTCAAAGCCAGCTAGTTCATCGGTGGCTAACAGCTAAGCTAACAGCTGACTGAGACACCGCAGTGGCGTCCATCTTTTACGGAGTGTCCCTGAAGGCAGCAGGAGCTACACGGCTCAGGTCGCCCCCTGGTGGTTGGCTGATTGTTGGATTAAAAAAGTGCTTGATTTGACATGCAGCAGAGTCTGTTTTTTCAATTTAAAAATCGCGACGATCATCTAAATTTAATCGCAGCAGCCAAAATCGTGATCATGATCAAAATTTGATTAATTGTGCAGCCCTAGTTCTTACACCATTTAGTTTAGCTTCAGGGAGGGGGGACTGCGGCTGACAGATAGGGATCTTGTTTTTCATTTTAATGTGTATCGGTTCAATGCTGGTTCAGTGTCCTACGTCTGTGGGTCCCTGTTCACTCCTGCAGGGTCCCTGTTCACTCCTGCAGGGTCCCTGTTCACTCCTGCAGGGTCCCTGTTCACTCCTGCAGGGTCCCTGTTCACACCTGCAGGGTCCCTGTTCACTCCTGCAGGGTCCCTGTTCACTCCTGCAGGGTCCCTGTTCACTCCTGCAGGGTCCCTGTTCACTCCTGCACCTGTTCACTCCTGCAGGGTCCCTGTTCACACCTGCAGGGTCCCTGTTCACACCTGCAGGGTCCCTGTTCACTCCTGCAGGGTCCCTGTTCACTCCTGCAGGGTCCCTGTTCACACCTGCAGGGTCCCTGTTCACTCCTGCAGGGTCCCTGTTCACTCCTGCAGGGTCCCTGTTCACTCCTGCAGGGTCCCTGTTCACTCCTGCACCTGTTCACTCCTGCAGGGTCCCTGTTCACACCTGCAGGGTCCCTGTTCACACCTGCAGGGTCCCTGTTCACTCCTGCAGGGTCCCTGTTCACTCCTGCAGGGTCCCTGTTCACTCCTGCAGGGTCCCTGTTCACTCCTGCAGGGTCCCTGCTCCAGCAGTTTTTCTGCGATTGGAGAGTCTGTGTTTTCTCGGCCGTGTGTTCTTTGTCATGTGGTTTTTTCTAGTGTTTGTGCTGCATGTGACCTGTGAACAGCGCGCTAGATGTTATTTTCTTCACAGTACTGCAGTAGTGGGTTAGCAGTACTGCAGTAGTGGGTTAACAGTACTGCAGCAGTGGGTTAGCAGTACTGCAGTAGTGGGTTAGCAGTACTGCAGCAGTGGGTTAGCAGTACTGCAGTAGTGGGTTAGCAGTACTGCAGTAGTGGGTTAGCAGTACTGCAGTAGTGGGTTAGCAGTACTGCAGCAGTGGGTTAGCAGTACTGCAGCAGTGGGTTAGCAGTACTGCAGCAGTGGGTTAGCAGTACTGCAGTAGTGGGTTAGCAGTACTGCAGTAGTGGGTTAGCAGTACTGCAGCAGTGGGTTAGCAGTACTGCAGCAGTGGGTTAGCAGTACTGCAGTAGTGGGTTAGCAGTACTGCAGTAGTGGGTTAGCAGTACTGCAGTAGTGGGTTAGCAGTACTGCAGTAGTGGGTTAGCAGTACTGCAGTAGTGGGTTAGCAGTACTGCAGCAGTGGGTTAGCAGTACTGCAGTAGTGGGTTAGCAGTACTGCAGTAGTGGGTTAGCAGTACTGCAGCAGTGGGTTAGCAGTACTGCAGTAGTGGGTTAGCAGTACTGCAGCAGTGGGTTAGCAGCGGGGCTCCAGATGTTTGATTTGTCCAGGCCTTGCTTCATCACGGGGCTCCAGGTTCTTGGCTGGTCCTGCCGCCACAGCCAGGGTGGTGTGTGGCGCTGAGTCTTGACTGAGTGTGTATAGTGGCGTCAGTGTGTCCTGTAGATCCACTGCAGCGGCCACGCCTTCTGGTCCAACGCAGATGTTCTCCACTGTTGACCCCGCTGTGCCTTCCTGGGTGATCACATCTTCTTTTGCTCCCCAGAGGCCGTGGGGTCGTGGGTCAGGGTTCAGGAGCTGTAGGTCCAGTGTGGGGTGTGGACGGGGGACACGTACGTCCCGAGGCTTCTGATCCACGGCTCCCATTGCTTCTAAGCCTCGTGGAGAGGAGTCTCACCGGGACGTCTCAGCCTGTCCCACCATGTCTCTGACCTCTGACCTCTGACCTCTGCCTGTGTGAGCTGAGCTGCTGTTTGTATCAGCTGATGGGATGTTTTGTCTCAGAGACGCCGCCTGATTCTACCATCAGGGAAAATACTGTCAGTGTGTTTTTCTTCAACAGATTATTTGTCCTTCATGGTCGCTGTCGCGACCTTCACCAGCAGATCCACCGGCCAGTCGGAGGAGAAACGTCTGCTCCAGTTCAGAACCTCACTTTGAGTTTTCATTCCTTCAGAAAGTGGCCACAGCTCAGGTTTTTCCTGGAAAATATTCCAGCCGGTGTGTGTGTTGAGGGTGTGTGTAGTGAGGTGTGTGTAGTGAGGTGTGTGTAGTGAGGTGTGTGTAGTGAGGTGTGTGTAGTGAGGTGTGTGTAGTGAGGGTGTGTGTAGTGAGGTGTGTAGTGAGGTGTGTGTAGTGAGGTGTGTGTAGTGAGGTGTGTGCAGTGAGGTGTGTGCAGTGAGGTGTGTGTAGTGAGGTGTGTGTTGAGGGTGTGTGTGGCTGGTGTGTTGTGCTGTGTGTTCATGTTCAGTTCTACAGCAGGGATTATTTTGGTTTGGACACAGTCAGCTACTCCCCCCCCTGGTAGGACCTCGGCCCCCCAGAGCATCATGGGACGGTTTGGGGGCTGGTTGTTGTGGAGGTTCCTGAGGTTGATACCCCCCTTGTGTCGGTGGGGGGTCAGGGGTCAGTTTTGTCGCGGCCTGTATTGTAGGAAAAGTTGTCCTTAAGTAAAGTTTGGTTTGATCTTTTCACTCCAGTGATCCAGTGGATCTCTGATCTGAGTCTGTTTTGATTTTCACTGCAGTTTGAGTTTGGCAGCAGATTTATCTGATCGGTGTAAAAACTTTTTCTACGGTTTTGGAAAGAGACAGACCTTAATGACTGACCTGGTGTCTGTTTCTAGATTTGCATATTGCGATGACTTTTGCAGTTTTTCATTTCTCTTTATTTATTTATTTATTTATTTATTTATTTTCATTATACTTAGTTAGATTATTTCTGTTTTCAAATTCTCTAAAATGACTTCTATGTGGCCACCAACTCTGTGAGGTCTGGTTAGAAATGTTGTTTTTATGTTACCTGTTGTTAATTATAGAAATATTTCATCTTTGGCTTTTAAACAGTCGTGGCCCGGTCTGCTCCCAGGACAGTTCTGTGTTCTTATTCATTCACTCTTAATTATTGTCACTCAAGGCCTGATGTCTGGTTTTAGAGTCTCTTTACTAAATATTAACCTATTGAAAGGTTTAAGCGAGTCATTTTAAAGACTGGGATCACTGGTCTCAAATCTGAAAACTATAAAGTTAAACTTCACTGCCAACGTGAAAATTAAAATTACTGGATCTTCTCGAGGTGAGATCCAGTCCAAGCTAGGGCTGCACGATTATGGCCAAAATGATAATCACGATTATTTTTGTCAATATTGTAATCATGATTATTCATCACGGTAATTCATCACGATTATTCATTATGTTATGTAAAACATACCTTTTTATTGCACTTTTTTTTTTAAACAAACAAGTGTCAAATTGAAGATGTGCGTCTTCAGCACTTCAGTGAAGTCTGGTGTGCATGCGCACATAACTGAAGATGTTTTAATTAGAATCTAAACAACTATTTAGAACCATGTCAATGTTGTGAACGAACATATAGACGCGCCGACTGTGAGTTTTTACAAACGTTTGACCAGACGTCTGTTCTGAAAAGAGCCGGATTATGACTTTGGAACCTGAACGCCTCACAGCTGAGCGACCGTCACCTGCTGCATTCTAACCCCTGAGAGCAACACGATGATCACTGAACAACTAGATGAAGATAAAACAACAAGAGAACAGTAAACAGCCACGCTAAACCCAGAAATGAAACCGACCAGAACAATGATTCCCTCGTTCTCTCCAAGCCGCCGCTACGCCGCTCACATCCTGAACTGTCCGTCAGTAACAGCTTTTCCCGTTCCGTCCCAGACGCTCAGCGTTTACATCTTCTTTCCACCGGTACAGAAGTTGAGATGCGTTCCATCGACTGATGTTTGAGCATGAAGGAATCGTTCAAAGCCAGCTAGTTCATCGGTGGCTAACAGCTAAGCTAACAGCTGACTGAGACACCGCAGTGGCGTCCATCAGCAGCTACTTTTACGGAGTGTCCCTGAAGGCAGCAGGAGCTACACTGCTCAGGTCGCCCCCTGGTGGTTGGCTGATTGTTGGATTAAAAAAGTGCTTGATTTGACACGCAGCAGAGTCTGTTTTTTCAATTTAAAAATCGCGACGATCATCTAAATTTAATCGCAGCAGCCAAAATCGTGATCATGATCAAAATTCGATTAATTGTGCAGCCCTAGTCCAAGCTTCCTGTATGGGTCAGTGTGAGTGTTTAAATGTTCCCACTTGGATGGTCACCACCTGTGTGCGTGTGTGTGTGTGTGTGTGTGTGTGTGTGTGTGTGTGTGTGTGTGTGTGTGTGTGTGTGTGTGTGTGTGTGTTCGCTCTCTCAAGGTCGGCTCGAGCGTGTTTACTGCCAGCCGTCCTGTCTGCTCTCTCTTTCTCTCTCTCTCTCTCTCTCTCTCTCTCTCTCTCTCTCTCTCTCTCTCTCTCTGTCCTCTGAAAAGAGAAGTCCCTTCTCTCTTTTTCCTTTTTGCTGTTCATCAGGTTTTGTCTCCTCAGCGGTTCTGGACGCGGCCCTCTGGTGTTCCCAGCTCTCCTCTGTCTGAGGCTGTTCTGTCCAGTCAATCGTTCTAACGCCGGTCCCTGATCTTTCTTGGTCAGTCTGGTGTTTCGTTTAAGATGAATTTTGAACATCAGGCCTCCCAGGCTGTCTGGCTGCTGCTCCTGCCGACACTTAAGAGTTTTGTCTTTCATTCTGTCGCTCTTCTACACCTGTCGAGGTGAAGTAAATTACCAAGTTACACAATTTACGAGTTCTTTTGATCTAGTTTTAATAGTAGCTTGACTCAAAACACTGTTTTAATTTATTCAATTGTAGTTGTTTTAACCAGAATTTTACACTTTATCATTAACTTCTTTACCTCAGCACCCTGTGTTAGAGCCGCATATATCTCCAGGTTTTTCAGTTAGTCTGCACTCCGTCAATAACCTTTAAACCTAAGTTTCACACAAAAATATATTTAGGCAAGGACTGCCACACACACACTGAACTGCTTCCAGCAGTGGTTTTTGATTCAGAGGAGGTGAGAGACTCAAAAGCCAAGAGGTCACACGCCTTTCTGCGGCCGAGTGAACGTCAAGGTATGAGGGTCGGTTCTCCCAGTGTCCTCTTCGTCTAGGGAGGTGATAGACTCGGTACCAAGAGGGCAAACGGAGTACTGCAACCGAGTGAGTGTCAAGGTACGAGGATCTGCTCTCCCAGTGTCCCCTGGGCCTACCGCCACAGATTCAGTGAAAACACACACCACGCCGATAAAGGGTTCCACACACACTGCTGGTGTTGTCTGATGTGGTCTCCAGTGGGGGACATGGGGTCCCGCTGTCCACCGCGCCGGGGAGGCAGAGGGCTCTGGTTCTACCTGGGGGTGGCCCAGGCCCGAGTCGCCGGGTTGAGAGTATTTCCACTTTTAGTCCCGTAGAACTGGGAAGTCTTGCTAACCTTCTCTCAACCCCTCTGGTCTCCCTTTTACAACAGACTCAGAGTCAGTGTCCTCTGGTAGCCGATTCAAATTATGCCCGTTTCTATTGTTTTGCACTATCACCAACCACGATGTCCCCCAGAACTGTGCCTGGAGACCCCCGTGCAATGGGCGGAGCCCCGAGGGTTTAATTCACTTCAGAGCACAGGACCCCCCACAGCTGATGTGAAAAACAATAAAGATGAAGATCTGTCCCTGTGTCCTTATTTCCTCTTAGCTCTTCCTCAGTTCGTCAACCAGTATCTCTTATTTCTTAGGCGAGTCCCTGACTCCCTTGGGTCCCAGACCCCATGTTCCCGACTACCCAGCAGACACACTACGTTGTATTAACGTTGGTTCTTGGTAGGCTATGTGTTGCAACGTTGGACAACCAAAAGCCAACGTTGATACAACATCTAAAGCTGACGTCAGTTAAACGTAGAAATTTTAACATCAATCTGACGTTGTACTTTAGTTGGTTTTAAGTTGTGTTGGCTAGTAACCAACATCCAACGTCTGCTCAACGTTGAGTGCTAACGTTACGTTGACATCAGGTATATTACCAAAGCCCAACGTCGTCTAAATATTATATTGACAGCATCCAAACAATGTTAAATTCCAGCATCAGCCCAACGTTGTACTTTAGTTGGTTTTAAGTTGTGATGGCAAGTAACCAACATCCAACGTCTGGTCAACGTCAAAGGCGAACGTCAAATTGACGTAGAATACTGACGTTCAGTTGTTGGGTTTACAACCAAAGCCCAATGTCTTTTAAATGTTATATTGAAACCATCCAAAATTTTTTTAATTCCAACGTCAACCCAACGTTGTCCTTTAGTTGATTTTAAGTTGTGTTGGCAAGTAACCAACATCCAACCTCTGGTCTACGTCAAAGGCTAACGTCAAATTAACGTTGAATTCTGACGTTCAGTTGTTGGGTTTACAACGAAAGCCCAACGTCTCCTAAACGTTATATTGACAACATCCAAACAATGTTAAGTTCCAGTGTTAACCCATCGTTGTCCTTTAGTTGGTTTCAAGTTGTGTTGGCAACATCCAACGTCTGGTCAACGTCAAAGGCCAACTTAAAATTGACGTAGAATACTGACGTTCAGTTGTTGGGTTTACTACCAAAGCCCAACTTCTTCTAAACGTTATACTGACAACATCCAAACAATGTTAAATTCTAACGTCACCCCGACGTTCTCATTTAGTTGGTTTTAAGTTGTGTTGGCCAGTAACCAACATCCAACGTCTGGTCAACGTTGTTAAATTGAGGTAGAATGCTGACATTCAGCCGTAGGGTATATAACCAAATTCCAACATCCTCTCAACATTACATAATGACAACGTCGAAATAACATTAAATTCTAACATCAAGTCAAGTCAAATATATTTCTATAGCACATTTACAGACAGCAACAGCTGAAACCAAAGTGCTTCACATAAAAACAGTGCATAAAGAGCTTGATAAAATATATATACAGAGGGTAATTAAATATGATAATAATAATGAAAAAGCCCAGCTTATCTATGGGTTGGGCTGGTGGCTGGACACTTATTTAAAAGCAAATGAGAAGAGGTGGGTCTTGAGGAGGGATTTAAGGACCTCCAGGGTCTGGGCTGCTCTGATGTGAGGGGGGAGTGTGTTCCAGAGTTTGGGGGCTGCGACCGCGAAGGCTATGTCTCCCCTGGTCTTTTGCCTGGCCTTTGGCAACACTGAGCACAGTTGGTCAGCTGACTGTCGCTCTCTGAACCAGAGGTGGGAGATTGGAGCCGGATCACGTCATCTCCATGCCATGTTTTTGCCCTCACCATGTACCACAGACAAGCTGAGGAGCAGGGCTGATTAGATTCACCTGGTGTGATACACGGTCAGAGCAAAAACATGGCATGGAGATGACTTGATCAGGCTCCAATCTCCCACCTCTGCTCTGAACGGGTTGTAGTAGCAAAGGAGTTCTTCACAGGGAGATATAACTGGACATCTTCAGCAAAGCAGTGGAAGGAGATGTTTGGTGCATAACTGTCCCACAGGAGAGCGCATGTGTCTCAGGTGTGAGAGCTGCAGGTCTGCTGTTTACCTGCTGTGATCATGTGACCTGATTCAACAAACTTTCCCTCATAATCTCTTTATCACATTCTCTTCCACAACGCTATTAAATGTGGTTTTACCGTCTTATTGTCTTGAGGGAGACTCTGTGACTGGAGTGAGTAATTCTGTCCAAAGATCGTCAAAAAAAAAAAAAAAAAAAAAAGTCAGCGACAGTCAGCCCTCCTCGGCTCTTTGGTGAATTAACGTCCGAAAGTGTCTGAAGCAGGTCCTGCTGGTTATAGGATGTAATTTGGGGAAAAAAAACTTACAACGTCCTCATGCTATCCACTATAACCGGTGAGAGAGGATCTCCATCACAGCAGAATATCACAGCTTCATGGCCGCGGTCGCTTTGACAGTGCAGCTATTCTCAGATGGCTCCACATTACCCATCATGCCCAGCAGTGAAGAGAGCCAGAGCAAAATTTGCTGTTTTGTTGGCCATTTTAACAAGTGATTATTTTCATACCAATGCTGA
This sequence comes from Salarias fasciatus, assembly GCF_902148845.1. Lineage (NCBI taxonomy): Eukaryota > Metazoa > Chordata > Actinopteri > Blenniiformes > Blenniidae > Salarias > Salarias fasciatus. Next base: position 32,563,109 of record NC_043751.1, read on the forward strand.
GCTGTCACAGTCACCATGAGTGAAAAGTCTGGTTTCATCAGGTCACAGAAGTCATCTCTCAGAGGCTTACGGTCTCTGTTGGTCAGTGTTGCCCAGTAGAACTGAGCTTCATACTGTGTGTATATTTTATAAATGTGCTTTAATTTATTTTCGTTTATATTGTGGTTTTTATTTTTTTATTCATTTATTCTCCGACATTGTGAAGAAAAAAAGAAACGAATTGGTTGTTTACGATGTCTGTGAGACTTCATTCATTTCATTGGTTGCTATGTAGAAATACTGAAATCCTATTGGTTGGAGGGAAGCTAGTTCCCGCCCCGTCTGGTAGCAGCGCAGTTGATCCGGACGAGCAGAGAGGAGACACACAGGAGGAGGCGGACTGAGAGAAATCATCACTTTAAGGACGAATGAAGAGCTGGAAAAGCTTTGAGCCATCCACGAACGCGCTTGGAAGCGAGGAAGCATCCAGGAAGTGATGCTAAAACTCTCCGAAATTCTTGGTGAGTGATATTCTCAGCTCAGCTAATGAGCGACGTGTCTGATCAAGCTAGCTGCTGCGCCCTGCTGATGGCGGGCTGCAGCTGTGTGTGTGTGTGTGTGTGTGTTTTCCTGTCGTCTTGGTTCATCTGCTGAAACTACAGTTACTGCTGGGATACAGTTGGTAGATTGATTTATTTAATTTTAAAAGACATTTTATTGTGGTTTGATTATATTTTGGGATCTCTGATGTGAGCTGTAGCTTCATTCAGTTGTGTTTTGCTAAATCATCAGTGCAGTTTTCATGAGTGTTGATCTGAATTAACTGGTTTGATTGTTTTGTGAAGAGATTTTGCCAGTTTGTTTGTAAAATATGGGTTTATAATGTTTTTGTGTGCAGAAAAGTTGCATTAACTATAAAAAGTTAATTTGTTAGAGGTTGTGATAGAAAAATATTCTAGTTCATGATTTGAAATACAAACGATGGATTTCATGGTAAAAATCTGTAATCATAACTCACGGTTTAAAAGAAACTGAACCCATCATCAATTCATAGGTTAAAAAAATATTCTATTTGAGTTGATGTGTTGGTTCATAGAAACAAGTAAGTCTTGAAAGGAGTGAATAGAAATGATTGTTACTGTGTTCTTTACTAAGTAGCAGACAGAAATTGGAATAACACAAACGGCCACATGCTCTGTGACATCCTGTGTACAGTAAGGTTTTTATTGTCATGCAGGCTGAGTTTTCTTTTGTTCCCTTGGTTGATAACCTCTGGTACGCTGAACCCCTGGATTGAACATGGATTCCTCCTTGACCAAAGAGGTGGCGAGCTGTCCCAGAACCAGAACCTGATCCTGATCCCCCGGTGGAGGAACAACCCATTTCCTCACCTTTATCGCTGCCGTGCCGGTAGGACCCTCGAACCGGTGACTTTCAAACCCCGACACAGACCAGACTTTGACTAACACCGCTGACCGACAAAACCAAAACTCCTGAACTGGATGAGAGAACTGACAACACCGCCCCAAGGAACTTGACTGAACTTTATTGAACTTCGCTGAACTCGATCTCAGGATCTCTTTTCCTGTCAAGGAACCAGGATTTGAACTTTTGAACTTGAGCACATTTGTGCAGCTTTTCCACCTTTGTGGTGATTATTGGTTGAAATGGTTTTGTCTTCATTGGAGTTTCCGGCTGATAAGTTTCCTTTAATGTTATTATGTGATGGTTTTTGAATACAGTTTGTTGTGTAAAAACTTCATCTCCGACTCCAACTACTAATTGATATTTCATGGATCGTCCCGTATCTCCTGCCTCCTTGGAACCCGGAACATTGGCCCACTAGCCCGCTGGTCTCGCTTGTACCTGACTAGCGGGTTACATCAGCATTAGAAAGAATTAATCCATGGCTGTCAATATATTAACAGTCGTTGAATTAGGTGTCCGCGGGCCACATGTAAAGTGTGGGCCTTGAGTTCGACACATGTGCCCTAAGACATCCTAGAAGGGCTGCCCAAAAAATCCCAGACAGGAATAGAATTATTGGCAAAAATCAGAAATTGCCTGTGTTGAGGCCAGGCACCCTAACAGGGTCATTTTTTCCTTTACTCCCACCATAATGAAACTTAACATGGTGAAAGCAAATATGTATACAAACATTTTATGTATTACAATTTTTATAGATAAACAAATGTAAGTATGAAAATGAGGTGTAATCCTGGTCTAAAAATGAATGCAGGTCAATGGAAGGTGGAGTTTGGATGGCCCGTGGAACCGCCCGGTGAGACAGATCCACACCAAAATTCTACGCCTTCTAAATTGGACCAGGGTACACCCCTCCAGTGAGCTCTACTGCAGTAAAGTGGAACAAATAAAACTAATGGGGGCAAGTGCTGAGCTGGTAGGTTGTGCTCTGATTAATTACAATTGTCATTTGTTTCATTGCTTTAGGATTTCACAGAACAGTTATGCAGATGCTCCTGGAGATCCGACATGTTGAAGGAGCTGAAGGTCATCAGGGCCGCAGGACACAGCTCTTCCTGACAAGCTACAACAGCTGAAGAACTTGCTTCCATTCCTTTGGCAACGCGCCGGCCTCCCAGATATAACGTCATCGCACAAGGATCTCCTGAAGCACAGGTTCATCCAGATGCTGCAACAGCTCATAGCTTATCTGATCTGGACCCGGTGCACCGTAAAAAATAACACTTTGTTTCAACTTAGAAAAGTGAGTGTCCAGGCTGCCTTAGAATTTTGAGTTGCTTTAATTTAAGAAAATAATTTTAAGTAACTTCAGAACTATTCAAAATAAATGGTGTTTTCAATTTGAATGAAATTGATTCCAATTCAGTTATACTCAAATTTTTAAGTTTTCATAACTTGAGTAAAAATCAGTTCCAATAGAATTCTATAGTTTAGTCAAGACTATCATGTAATCCCTTTCAAATGAAATTACAAATCTGAAATAATTTAATTTACTGTTCAGTTTACCTACAATGTTGAATTAACCCAACTTTAATTTTTTTGTCAGCTGAACATTATATTATATTGGAGTCAGCTTCAACAGGACTCAATTCTAATAGTTTTAAAGTTCTGAATACAGATAATTCCTTACGCGTTTGTTTAACTTAATCTTGTCTCTATACGTTTGCAGAAAAAAAAAAAAAATCAAGTTCCGTCTTTTCACCATTGCAGCATTTATTAACAAGGTTTTTAGCAATGAAATTACAGATTCCCATCAAAAATGTTCTCAATCTTTGAAGCTTTGCATCATGGTAACTATCTGAGGAAAAACCATTTCTTTGTCACCGTGCTCACATATGAAAAAGGTTTGCAGTTAAACTGAGCAGTGACACTGGTCACTGAAAGATGGGATTCTTGCCAAATGTTTTGACTAAGGAGCACTGCAAAGTTACAACACTGGAAAACTGTTAAATTTACAATCCTGAAAGACCTATTTCAAGAATGACTTTCTACAATTAAAACCCGATAAAACCAGATGAAACTAGAGGAGAATGCTGGGCCCAGACGGCCCAGGGCCTTTATAGACTGGGCTTGTGTGGAAATCTCTTAATTTAGCAAAATTTTTACAAAGTGGTTTCTGAATAGTGTCACAAGAACAGTACAACAGAGACTAAAAGAAACCTTCGAGACAGTTCTGGAACATCATGGCACTGACATACTTTGCAGTAACGGTCTCTGTGTGGTTCCTACAGTCCCACAGAGGACTCTGGTCCTCAGTCCATGGACTCTTGCTGAGCAGTGGTCACTTCCGATGCCCATCAGTAGTGGATGTTGAGTCCAAACAGCAGAGCAGTGTGAGTAGTCCTGGATGCCATGCAGGATGATCTGATCCTCCAGCACCACAGCCAGGTCCGTCAGATCCTCCCCTTCTGGTATTCTGAGGATTCCCACGTTCAGTCCCCTCGTCACATCGTCCTCCATATCGGTGGGCTCCTCAACGATAAAAAGAAAAACAAAAAAAAAAGCACTGTTAAAATTTTTATTTGTCTGCAGGTTCCTCAAAGTCGCAAAAGAGACATTTAACTCCAAGGTCCACTGGTTTGCTCCTGCTGTATCCATACTGTCTCACATGGTTTGGAGAGACTTTTGACCCTTAAAAAAATAGACACAATCACTGTAAATGCAAAGGAGAGCTAAACTGCTCCCATCATGACCACGGCTGGTTCTGTAGTGGTCAACTGGTCTTCTGGGTTTCCCGTGACAGAAGTGCAAAGCTTACCTGTCCATCTCATCCAGGACGCAGCCAGGTGGAGCAAATACGATGAGCTACAACAGAAAATCTCATATTAGTACAGAGACAATGGTCACAACACACTCCACAGTCATAACTGTTTTGATGTTCCAGAGGCGTGCACATACACTTGCCGATCAATGCATAGTTTTTGTGTCAAATTCATCAGTTTAAAGGATTTAAAAGCTGAAAAATATTTTAGGTGGGCTGAGGGCAGCAGCACTGTGCTGTTTATTCCTCAACTAAATTGAAGACTTGGACCTTGAAGGGAAAAAAAGTAAACACCATAAAAAAACATCACATAAAGGGGCTGTATCACGCAAAATTCACTTTCTGTATGTTTTAACCTTGTTCTACAGTTCTGTTCTCACCTAAAACTCCCCAAAGCGTTTTTTTCCTTCGTGCCTGTGTGTTTAAGCTTTCCTGGTGTTCCTGCTGCTCAGAGAGGCTGAGAGGCAGCCCCTCCCACCGAGAAAACGCTCTGGTTCCCAGGTTCACGTCACACAGTGAGGATGCCCCCCCCCCCCCCCCCCCCCCAGGCCCTCAGCAATCAGCATTGCTGCTTTTTGTAACTCTGATTTCGAGGATAAACTTTAACCATCGTCTGAAAGCAACAGTCAAGCAAGAGTCTGAAGAGTCTGAAGAGTCTGGAGGGTCTGGAGGGTCTGAAGAGTCTGAAGGGTCTGGAGGGTCTGGAGGGTCTGAAGAGTCTGGAGGGTCTGAAGGGTCTGAAGGGTCTGGAGGGTCTGAAGAGTCTGGAGGGTCTGGAGGGTCTGAAGAGTCTGGAGGGTCTGGAGGGTCTGGAGGGTCTGAAGAGTCTGGAGGGTCTGGAGGGTCTGAAGAGTCTGGAGGGTCTGGAGGGTCTGGAGGGTCTGAAGGGTCTGAAGAGTCTGGAGGGTCTGAAGGGTCTGGAGGGTCTGAAGGGTCTGAAGAGTCTGGAGGGTCTGGAGGGTCTGGAGGGTCTGAAGAGTCTGGAGGGTCTGGAGGGTCTGAAGAGTCTGGAGGGTCTGAAGGGTCTGAAGGGTCTGGAGGGTCTGAAGAGTCTGGAGGGTCTGGAGGGTCTGAAGGGTCTGAAGAGTCTGGAGGGTCTGGAGGGTCTGGAGGGTCTGAAGGGTCTGAAGAGTCTGGAGGGTCTGGAGGGTCTGGAGGGTCTGAAGAGTCTGGAGGGTCTGAAGGGTCTGGAGGGTCTGAAGGGTCTGGAGGGTCTGAAGAGTCTGGAGGGTCTGGAGGGTCTGAAGAGTCTGGAGGGTCTGGAGGGTCTGAAGGGTCTGGAGGGTCTGAAGGGTCTGAAGAGTCTGGAGGGTCTGGAGGGTCTGGAGGGTCTGGAGGGTCTGAAGAGTCTGGAGGGTCTGAAGGGTCTGAAGGGTCTGGAGGGTCTGAAGAGTCTGGAGGGTCTGGAGGGTCTGAAGAGTCTGGAGGGTCTGGAGGGTCTGGAGGGTCTGAAGAGTCTGGAGGGTCTGGAGGGTCTGGAGGGTCTGAAGAGTCTGGAGGGTCTGGAGGGTCTGAAGGGTCTGGAGGGTCTGAAGGGTCTGAAGGGTCTGGAGGGTCTGAAGAGTCTGGAGGGTCTGAAGGGTCTGGAGGGTCTGGAGGGTCTGAAGAGTCTGAAGGGTCTGGAAGGTCTGGAGGGTCTGAAGGGTCTGGAGGGTCTGAAGGGTCTGAAGAGTCTGGAGGGTCTGGAGGGTCTGAAGAGTCTGGAGGGTCTGAAGGGTCTGAAGAGTCTGGAGGGTCTGGAGGGTCTGAAGAGTCTGAAGGGTCTGGAGAGTCTGGAGGGTCTGGAGAGTCTGAAGGGTCTGGAGGGTCTGAAAGATCTGGAGGATCTGGAGGGTCTGAAGGGTCTGGAGGGTCTGAAGAGTCTGGAGGGTCTGAAGGGTCTGGAGGGTCTGGAGGGTCTGAAGAGTCTGGAGGGTCTGAAGAGTCTGAAGGGTCTGGAGGGTCTGAAGAGTCTGGAGGGTCTGAAGAGTCTGGAGGGTCTGGAGGGTCTGGAGGGTCTGAAGAGTCTGAAGGGTCTGGAGGGTCTGAAGAGTCTGAAGGGTCTGGAGGGTCTGGAGGGTCTGAAGGGTCTGGAGGGTCTGAAGAGTCTGGAGGGTCTGGAGGGCCTGAAGGGTCTGGAGGGTCTGAAGAGTCTGAAGAGTCTGGAGGGTCTGAAGGGTCTGAAGAGTCTGGAGGGTCTGGAGGGTCTGAAGAGTCTGGAGGGTCTGAAGGGTCTGAAGGGTCTGAAGGGTCTGGAGGGTCTGGAGGGTCTGAAGGGTCTGGAGGGTCTGGAGGGTCTGAAGGGTCTGGAGGGTCTGAAGGATCTGGAGGGTCTGAAGGATCTGGAGGGTCTGAAGGGTCTGGAGGGTCTGAAGGATCTGGAGGGTCTGGAGGGTCTGAAGGGTCTGAAGGGTCTGGAGGGTCTGAAGAGTCTGGAGGGTCTGAAGGGTCTGGAGGGTCTGAAGAGTCTGGAGGGTCTGAAGAGTCTGAAGGGTCTGGAGGGTCTGAAGGGTCTGGAGGGTCTGAAGAGTCTGGAGGGTCTGGAGGGCCTGAAGGGTCTGGAGGGTCTGAAGAGTCTGGAGGGTCTGGAGGGTCTGGAGGGTCTGAAGAGTCTGGAGGGTCTGGAGGGTCTGGAGGGTCTGAAGAGTCTGGAGGGTCTGGAGGGTCTGGAGGGTCTGAAGAGTCTGAAGGGTCTGGAGAGTCTGGAGGGTCTGGAGAGTCTGAAGGGTCTGGAGGGTCTGAAGAGTCTGGAGGGTCTGAAGGGTCTGGAGGGTCTGGAGGGTCTGAAGAGTCTGGAGGGTCTGAAGAGTCTGAAGGGTCTGGAGGGTCTGAAGAGTCTGGAGGGTCTGAAGAGTCTGGAGGGTCTGAAGAGTCTGGAGGGTCTGGAGGGTCTGGAGGGTCTGAAGAGTCTGAAGGGTCTGGAGGGTCTGAAGAGTCTGAAGGGTCTGGAGGGTCTGAAGAGTCTGAAGGGTCTGGAGGGTCTGAAGAGTCTGAAGGGTCTGGAGGGTCTGAAGGGTCTGGAGGGTCTGAAGAGTCTGAAGAGTCTGGAGGGTCTGGAGGGTCTGAAGAGTCTGAAGGGTCTGGAGGGTCTGAAGAGTCTGGAGGGTCTGAAGGGTCTGAAGAGTCTGAAGGGTCTGAAGGGTCTGGAGGGTCTGGAGGGTCTGAAGGGTCTGGAGGGTCTGAAGGATCTGGAGGGTCTGAAGGATCTGGAGGGTCTGAAGGGTCTGGAGGGTCTGAAGGATCTGGAGGGTCTGGAGGGTCTGAAGGGTCTGAAGGGTCTGGAGGGTCTGAAGAGTCTGGAGGGTCTGAAGAGTCTGGAGGGTCTGAAGGGTCTGAAGGGTCTGAAGATTCTGGAGGGTCTGAAGGGTCTGTAGGGTCTGGAGGGTCTGAAGGGTCTGAAGGGTCTGGAGGGTCTGAAGGGTCTGGAGGGTCTGGAGGGTCTGAAGAGTCTGGAGGGTCTGAAGGGTCTGGAGGGTCTGGAGGGTCTGAAGGGTCTGGAGGGTCTGAAGGGTCTGAAGGGTTTGGAGGGTCTGAAGGGTCTGAAGGGTCTGGAGGGTCTGAAGGGTCTGGAGGGTCTGGAGGGTCTGAAGGGTCTGGAGGGTCTGGAGGGTCTGAAGGGTCTGGAGGGTCTGGAGGGTCTGAAGGGTCTGGAGGGTCTGCGCTTGGTGAGTTTCTCACAGGAAAATATGTTTTTGCGTGTGGAGAAGCTAGAGCTGAAGAGCTAAAGCTAGCTAGCGTATTTGTTTTGAAGCTCTGATTGGCTGAAGTAGCTGTCAGTCAAAGTCCACAGGGGGAGAGGCGGGATTCAGTGAACCAGAGCGTTTTCTCTTCCGGGTTTCAGAATTAGCCCCAGAAAATCTTTTATTTCACACAAAATGACTTTTCCTTAGCGCCAAAAATAAACTATGACCATGTTAATGCCAATAATAGGGTTTGGACGAGCTGAAGAAGCAGGATACAGCCCCTTTAAAACTGAAAAATGTTTGTTTTTTAATTAGCCTTGTAATGTCAGAAACGTGTGGAATCTGTACTGATGGACGATTGATAGATTACCCCCCCCCCCCCCCCCCCCCCCCCCCCCCCCCCCCGCACTCACAAACGTCGTGTGCTGCGACTCAACTTGTGTTTTCACCGTGCAGTCTGCACAGAGCAGACTGGATTCATGTCATTCACTGTGGCAAGTTGTGAATTAACATGTTTAAAATCGCAGAGTGCGTCTCGCTCGTTGTCCTGAGAAGCTCCACTTAGCATAGCTAATTAGCTATGCTAGAGGGCTCACGTTTAGCCTTCTAATAACTTCACAAGTTAAAAGCAAGAAAAAAACCTCTGGGCAGTATTCATAAAGAACAGTGACTTACCTTTTCTGAATATGTGAGCGTGACTGAACCCAGGCTGAAGGAACACGTCGCGTGCAGCTGCAGAAATGGCGGACAGCACACTGTAAAAAAAAATTTTAGCATTTAGTTCCTTCAACTTATTTTTGTGCGTCAGGTCAACTAAATTTTACCAAAAAGTTGAGACAACTACACATGTTTAGTTTTGATGCTTTCAACTAATGAAATAGTACAGTCAACTTTGAAATGTGTGAGCGGCCAACTTGTGCGATAGTGTGATGGATTTTGCACATGCGCAGAACACTGCCCCTGCACAGCGCCTTTGTCAACCCGTGCCTGCAGGAAGATATTCATTCTCCTCGCTTTGGACCTCCATGTGCTGGAGCAGCGACATTTTGCTGCAGTTGCTTTAAAAGGTGAGTTCATAATGTTATTTTTACCATTTCAGTGTACAAAAACTTGGTTAAATATAAAGCGTCCTGCCGTAATGCTTCTGTCTTGTGCAGTGCAAGCTTGTTGGCATAGTTAGCTAACTTAATTTGATATTTCCTGTCAAAGGCTTCATCTTCCTTCTTCGTCGTCCTTCTTAAGGTTTTTTTTGCTGCATGTGTTCAAGAGAAGTGATTACTTACTGCTAACGTTAATAATGTTGCTATAATTTGTATCTTGCTAGCTTGCTGGTAAGTGAATTCGGTCGATGCAGGCAAGAAAACGTAGACTCCAATGTAGTTTTATGCGCCGCGAGCAGGTGTTGTGCCAAAACTTGATTTCTGCCAGAAAGTGATTTCCGGTCCGCGGAATCAGCTTTTAGCAGGCAAAATAAGCTGAATTTGACATTGTAATGTCCCTTTACTCGTTTTTTAAGTGGTGTAAAGTATTGGTTTTGCTTAAATGTTGTAAATCTGACTCTGCTGTGTTATATTAAATCATTTTGAGGCAAAATATCGATCCATATGCAATACCGGAGGCATGAATCCGCTTTTGGCAAGCAAAATAAGCTGATTTTGACATTGTAATGTCCCTTTTCTCAATTTTCAAACCGTAAAACGCATTGCTTGGGATGAAATTACTCTGTTTAGCAATCTAGCGATTTTGGTGCAAAAAAAAGAAAACGTGTAGCCTCCGTGACATATCTTTATTAGCATAACAACAAGCCAGCTTAAAATCGCCAATCAGCTTACCAGTATTTAACAGCGATAAAAGGCAACTGGACGTACAGGAGGCTATCAAACGCAGACACAAATAAACATCGTTGGATGATCAGAAACAAACTTGTTTGAGCCCGATTAAGACTGCCGCAGAGCCACAGAAGCTGCGCTTTTCAGCTGTCCGCGGACCGGAAATCACTTTATGGCAGGGAATCACGTTTTGGCACGACAGGTGTCCCTTTACCCGGCTACGCCCGGCGAGGCGGCGTCACCGGGAGCGGCTGGGCTGTCGGTGGGGGACCAGCTAGTTTAGCGGTGTGTATCCACCGGACGTGTTTGATGCGACTGTATCCGCGCGTCAAATTACACGGCGCGGCGCTAGAAGCACGAGTTTTATCTCTGGTGTGTGAATTAATTGGCGCGACGCGTCACGCTGGTACAAATATGCAACACAAAACATCCTGCAGAAACATCACAGCCCTCCTCATCACTGTCTCCTGCACAGCATGCACAGCAGCAGTGGGCAGGATTATTCTGATGTTTGTCCCACAGTCTTGTGTGTGTGTGTGTGTGTGTGTGTGTGTGTGTGTGTGTGTGCGCGTGCGTGAGAGAGATGTATCTCAATGAGAGTCACCATACATGTATACACATACATACATGTTATCAGTTTAAAGGCAATATATTATGCTATTTTGCAGTCACGTCATATATGTGCTTAACACTAAATGTTTTGTTTTTTTGTTTTTTTTTACAGGAAGGGAGACAATTTTGTTGTCTATGGAATCATATGAAGTGGACCTGTAAGTTTTGCGTATTTTCCACAGCAAACCAGCGCAGTATAATTAGACATTATAAGGTGAAACACGGACATTATAGCAGGACTTGTCCCTTGCCTTGCATCTACAGTGACTGTGTTTGCTCCTTTAAGACACAAGTTGCGCTCAAGAATCATTTACTCAAGCATGAAACAGTGACTGGTCAACATCAAGATGCTGTGGCTCATGGAAGTAGTACTGTGACATATAAACTGCACTGTGAACAATGTGAGTTTTCAGAGACATGTACTCTAAAAGATTACTTTGTTCATCTGCGAGTTCATTTGAAAAATAAGGAAACTTTAAAGTGCCCTTTTCAGCACTGTCTTTTTAAGTCAGCTGTCTATTCCACCTTTACAGCACATAGAAGTAGGTATCATAGTGGTTGTGTGTTGAAGGATTTAAGACCTGAGTTGATCCAAGATCTACCAGTAACACCGAGTAAGGAATGTGATGTCACAGCACCAATAGACATTGATGCCTCTCAAGATGATGTCTTAGAAGAAGAGGAATTGGAAGATGTTAATGGAGACTCAATCAAGCATAAACTTGCGTCCTTATTCCTTCGTATGCAGACAGTCCTACATGTATCTAAATCAGCTACACAGGAAATAGTTGAATCACTCTATGATATTGGTACTTTAGCTGGAGAGTGCACAAATAAATCCATTGAAAATGTGTTAAGGAAACACAACTGTAACCCTGAAGGCCCCCTCTTGGCATTATTAACAGAGGTCGTTCAGGAAACAAATCCACTTGGTTTTCTGTCAAGGAGTGGTCCGTTTGGCACTGATCACAAAAGATCACGTTTTTTCAAAGATAATTTTCCTGTCATTGAACCAGTAGAGTATTTTCTTGATTCAGACAAGAAAAAAAGTTTTGTATATGTGCCCATACTTCGTGTGCTAACTGAATTGCTGAGTAGGAATGATATCCTTGACAAAGTTTTAATAGAAGAATCCTGTTTTCATTCACAGCCTGACCAGTTTAAGTCATTTCGTGATGGTCTGTTTTTCAAAGAAAATCAACTTCTCTCCAGAGATGAGTTATCATTAGCAATTGTTTTGTATATTGATGAATTTGAAGTGTGTAATCCATTAGGCACCTCCAGAAAGAAACATAAAGTGTGTGCTGTGTATTGGGTTATTGCAAATCTTCCAATCAAATATCGATCTGCCCTGTCATCTATTTACCTTGCCATTTTATGTAAGAGTGCTGATTTGAAAAATGTTGGTTATGATATTGTTCTAGATGCTCTTTTGAAAGACATCCAAATTCTTGAAAATCACGGTGTTTTTATCCAGCGGCTGGGGGCAAATGTTAAAGGTACTGTGGCTTTTGTCTCTGCTGATAACCTAGGAGCACATTCTCTTTCAGGTTTTCAGGAATCATTTAATGTCGATAAATTTTGTAGATTTTGTTTAGCAAGTCGTAAAGACATTCAGACTATTGAAGTTGGAAGGGAGTCCTTTCCTCTCAGGACTAAGTTGTCCTATGAAGTCAGTGTATCAAAGCTCAAAGAGGACACAGATTTGTCATGTGTAGATGGTGTCAAACGTGACTGTGTTTTAAACAAGTTGACCTATTTTCACACTGCGACAGGATTCCCACCTGATGTTTTGCACGACCTCTTAGAGGGAATTGTGCCTGTTGAACTGAGTTTGTGTCTCGGGAAATTGATCTCTGATAAATACTTCACATTTGAAGAATTAAACACTGCCATTCAGAGCTTCCCATATTCATTCTCTGATAAGACGAATCGACCTCATGGACTAAGTCAGACTTTCAAAGTGAATGGAACAATCGGGGGCAATGGACATGAGAATTGGACTCTTTTAAGGTTGCTACCCCTGATGGTCAGTCATCTGGTCCCAGAGAACAACACAACTTGGAGAATACTGCTTGAACTGAAAGACATTTTGGAACTTATTGCTTCCTCTGTGTTTTCAACTGGATCATTGTGCTATTTGGAGCACAAAATATCGGTCCATAGGCAGCTCCTGCAGGAAGAATTCCCGGACTTCAAATTAAGACCCAAGCATCATTTTATTGAACACTATCCCTTCCTCATCCGTTGCTTTGGGCCACTGCTTGACTGTTGGACTATCCGTTTTGAAGCGAAGCATAGTTTCTTTAAAAAAATTGTCCGTGATGTGAACAATTTCAAGAATATTCTACTCACATTAGCTACAAGACATCAGCTCATGCTTGCTTACTTCCTGGACATGCCCAGCCTTTTCAAGCCCCCAGTAGAAGCTGGGAATGTGTCTTTTGTTTCTCCAGACATTTTGGATTATTCAGTCCGACAGGCTATCAAGTCCAAGTATAAAGATGTCCAATCTGTGTCACTTACTTCCACTGCCACTCTGCATGGCACAGTGTACACTGAGGGTATGTTTGTGTCTGTAGGTTCCACAAGTGGCCTCCCTGATTTCGGAAAAATTCTGAAAGTACTGATTGTTGGAGACAAGGCCTCATTCATCATTGAGCCTTTTGGTTCATGGTACTTGGAGCACCTCAGATGCTTTGAGCTCATCAAGAAACCTTCTGCAGACCTTGTTGTTGCTGAACCAGGAGAACTGAACAGCTACTGCCCACTGTCTCCTTACCACCATCAAGGACGACTCGTTGTCTCACCCAGGGTGTTTCTACTACATTGAGGTATTTATAGATTTTAGGTCATTTAGATTAGATTTTGTCATGTTTATTTGTAATGCCATGTAATGTCATGTTTATTTGTAAATACGACTTTGATATATCAGCACTACTTTAGTACTTGACTGATGACTACTCACTACCTGACTGACTACTCTCACCCCCAAATTCCACGGTGTCCGTGTCTGGTCCGGTCTGGTCCGGTCAGGTCCGCTCTGCTCCGTATTCTCAAAACCCACAGCTCTGCATTGCTCCGAATCGCTCCGCTGCGCCTCTGCTCCGCCCGGCCGGAGAAGCAGAGAAGCGCATGTGTGAGGAGCACATTATGGCCATTCAGAATAAAATGCATACGTGGTCCTGATTATGTATTTTGTAGAAAACACGAAATTTATGGACAATAGCCTACAAATAGGCCATATATTTAGCTGTGTAAACATTCAGAAACGTTTGACTGTAGCTTGATTACAGGCTAAATAGAAGTTTGTCATATGAAACTTGAAAGTGTGTTTTAATTTTTATTTGTACCGCTTTTTAAAGTGTATATTTTAATCAGTATGGTATGTTTATTCGTGATATATCTGAAAATTAATGTGAGGACAAATGAAACGTCTTTAAACAGTTGAAAGGTTTTAACAAAGACAAAATGGTTTTATTTTGTATAAAGGGCTGGAGGTAGTTGGAGTTCTCTTTCCTGTTTGGTGCGATCTGAACTGTCGAAATTTATGCGTGTGGATCTGGTCGGAATGGACCAGACAGAAAAATAGACCTTGGATCTATTTTGGACTGACGGAGCGGAGCAGACCCAGACGGAGCCGAATGTGGTGGAACGGTGGCTGTGTAATCAGTTACAGTCATTGAAATAGCAACATATTTGCTGCGGGGGTCGGACCGGAGCAGACACGGACGCTGTTGAATTTGGGGGTAACTACCTGACTATCTGAGTGACTTACTCTAACTACCTGACTGACTATCTGAGTGGACTGACTAACTGACTGACTACTTGACTGGGACGCTGTCTACTTGACTGTCTGGAGAGATTTCAAAACCCCATCATGAAAACAGTCCATGAAGTGGCCAAATTGTGTTTTTTGGGATGAAGAACCACGTCACACAACAGAAAAGGAGTCAAATTAAGCAATAAAAAAAACAATTTATATTTTTATGGTTAAATGATCCCTTTTTCTAAATAGTATGCATAACATGTCAGAGGAGGAATGTTTTTTGCCAATTTTTTTCTTTTTTTTTTCTTTGAAGAGGAAACAGGGTTTAAACATGTCGTTATCAAAGTGTCATGTTAAATATCAGCATATGATTTTTTTTTGTCAGTTTAATTGTTTAGAATCAGCCGACTTCAGGTTTATGTTGTGCCATGTTCTTTCTCAATTTTAATATCTTTTCTTCCTGTTTTCCCATCTATATAGAAGTCATGATGTTGCTCCACATCGTCCTTTCAGATGACAATATTCAGAGAGTTCGTACTGAAAGTCTTCCTGAGACGGTGGATGAGCTTAAGATGATGCTGAAGACTCGTCTCAATCTGGAGGGTGACATGGTCATTCAATTCCAGGATGAAGAATTTGGTGGCCAGTTCTGTAATCTGACCAACATGGATGATTTACCCAGTGAAAGGGTTAAACTGAAGGTTATCATGAAGGCACCACCCAGCAGTCCACAGTCAGACTACACACTGGATACAGCGAGCTTGGACACATCCAGTCAGTCCTCAGGCGAGACGTCTGGACGCTCAAAACCCTGGCCGAATCCGTTCCCCATACCCACCTTCTCTTACGACATTGAGATGAAGCTCAGGCGAGGAAATGAAGCTTATCAGAAGGATGGTTCCCTGTTGCCTCTCTCCTCTCACACTGATGTAAAGGTAGACATTCTTGACAAGCTTGGACGGGCCATGTATGACTTCAATGCTTATCCAACTCAGAAACAAATAGAAGAAGTTGCCAAAACCCTGGTTGAAAAGCACCCATGCTTAAAAGAGCCAGGTTCTAAAGAGGGATTCTACTGCTGGAAGTTTAGTCTCAGTTTCAAGATGGGAAACCTACGGCAGAAGTATCGTATTGCTGGATGTTCTGAGCTTACGGTGAACCGCAAGAGAACAGGAGGGCAGGAAACGAGGAAGATGAAGAAAGCAAGGCGGTCTGAGACCAACTTTCTCCCCGACTTTCCTCAAGGTAGATCTGCCAACAGCCTTGAAGAGGAGAGAGAATGTCTGATAGATGAAGTCAAGAAGAAGAAGCCGGACTGTAATCTGATTGATTCACTGATGGGCCGGACCTTTGCACTTCGCAGACAGGAAATAGTTGTGAAGGCGCCGCTTGTGACTGAAATTGAAAGCAGATGGCCAGCATTGTTTTCAGAAAGACAGGTAAATTCCAACATCATCTACATTTTACATTTGTTTGCCATAGCAGTCCATCATGCAGCTGAATATTGTCAATTTTACATCTAAGTAATAGGCAAGACTGAGACAGCAGTAAAATACTGAATGTGCAAAATAATCCCTTAATAGTCCTTGATTAAAATGTGTTGTCTGTTTCCTTCATATGTGCTATCCTTCCATTTCACGTCCTGTTTTAAACAAGGGCTAAGTAAACCGTTTTTCTGCGTGGATTAATAATTTTTTGTGTCCACTACTCAAAGATTGGTGCCGAGTTTACACGGCTTGTATCGGCAGACCTCCTGAAGTCCTTCCTGAGTGGACTTGATCAGCATTTGCCAAGGTTGATCGACATGTATGAAGTACGGAAGAAACGCAAGACAAACCTGGGACATGGCATCGAGCTCCAAAGTCTTCTTGAATCTCTGGATTTTGAAGTAAGTGAACAGTAAACACACCAGCCATGTTTGAGACGACAATCTGTCAAAAAGATGTACTAATTTCTGAGGCCGTTGCATCATGTCATCTTTTTTTTCCCAGCAGGAAAAATGTCAAAAGAAAGAAAAGGTCTAAAGTGATTGAGAGATTTGGAAGGGGGGGGGGGGGGGGGGGGCATAAGATTAAGTAGTGCATGCTTTTATTGTGAAAATGCAGCCTAACCCATGTAACCTGCTCAAGGTTTCATGAAGTTCTGTCTTTGAGAGGTAATTGCAGAAATGTGCATTCACTTAATGACATCCTTAGGTCAGATTTACACTGACAGGTGGCCCTGCTGTGTATTATGGGTGTCCTGTGTTAACAGTGAAAAAAGTAGTTTTGAGAGGTTTATATTATTATTTTTGCTTTTATTTTGAAAGGGTTTTATGCTTCCAAACTTGCAGCATCATTAATGAGGCATGGTCAGAATTCTGTGATTCGATCAACTTGAATTCTACCTGCTCTATGCATTTAAAGGAGCTGTATCATGCTTTTTTAGCTATTCCAAACCCTAGAAATGGCATTAACATGGTAATAGTTTATTTTTGGCACTAAGTTAAAGTCATTTTGTGTGAAATAAAAGATTTTCTGGGGCTAATTCTGAAACCCGGAAGAGAAAACGCTCAGTTTCACTGAAAATCCCGCCTCTCCCCCTGTGGACTTTGACTGACAGCTACTTCAACCAATCAACGCTTCAAAACAAATATGCTGGTTAGCTTTAGCTCTTTAGCTCTAGCTTCTCTGCACGCGAAAACGTCTTTTCCTGTTAGAAACTCACCAAGCACAGACCCTTCAGCCCCTTCTCTTGCTTGACTGCTGCTTTCAGATGAAGGTTAAAGTTTATCTCCGTAATTGGAGATACAAAAAACAGCAACGCTGATTGCCGAGGGCCTGCGGGAGGGAGGGGGGCTCAGGGGAGCCATCTTCTCCGTGTGACGTGAACATGGGAAACAGAGCGTTTTCACGGGTGCGGGAGGGGCTGCCTCTCCGAGCAGCAGAAACATGAGGAAAGCTCAAACACACAGGCACAAAGGAAAAAAAGCCTTTGGGGGTGTTTTTGGTGAGTACATAACTATATAACAAGGTTAAAACATACAAAAAGTGAATTTTGCATGATACAGCCCCTTTAAGATCAGTCACTGACCAGCTGACTGACTGACTACTCTAACTACCTGACTGTCTGACTGTCTGACTGTCTGACTGACTGACTGACTGACTGACCAGCTGACTGACTGACTACTCTATCTACCTGAATGACTGACTGGCTGACTCGGTCCCTTATAAAAATGTTAATATGTTCAAATGTTAATATGTTCAATATTTTTCTATCTATGGCCCTAAAGCACACATGGCATTTTGATGGTCTTGCAGAAGTCCAACCAGAACAGGAGGTCCACAGCACTTCTTGGACTCCCATTCATCTTGAAGGAGGATCCCTCAAACGTCATCAAGTTCTCTGAGGTATGTTAAAAACTCAGCCAGTATTGATGTAGTGCGTGACAAACCTGATAACTTAAATTTATAGGATTAACCTTTAAAGGCCCCCACTAGAATGCACTGAGATCTGCAAAATTCCCTCACTGTGACTGTGTATTGGTTATTAGTCGAGGATTATTCTCAACCCGCCCCTGCAGCCCAAAAACTGCAGCAAAACACATTGGCCCTCATTTATCAAACGGTGGTACGGCGGTATATGGGTGTACGCCCGTCGTACGTCCATATGAAAGACGGGTTGGTTATTTATCAATTTGGTCGTGATCATTCGGAAAGATGAAATGTCACGACAGGTCTGACATCGTGTACGCAAGTTTCTGTCAGTGCGGACTTTCGGTGCAGTGAAGAAAAACCTGGTGGAGCGTGAAAATAATTATAAGCACATCTCAAACACGCCATAAAGCACAAGCAGCACACATTCAGGACAGATTAAAAATAAAAAATAAAATTTTGCCCTTACGGAATATCTAATAAAATTCTTCCTTGTGGGATTAATAAAGGATTTTTAACTTTCAATAACTCCGCTGGTCCATCCTGCCACGGAGAGGAGCGCAGTTTTAACAGTGCGCAAAGACGCACACGCTGCTGTGGAGCAGCTTCAGACGCTCAGATCCAGCAGGGGAAACGTATGGAATGAAATCTCTATCAAAATTCAAGAGCATTTTAAATTGATTTGAGAGCAGCATTTATCGCTTTCATTCTCGGATTTCGCGATATTGTCTCTCAGAACTCTGCTCTCGCACTCAAATTTGCTCTGCGTGCTCAAACTGTGTCCTCGCGCTCGGTTATGATGCTGCTCAAGCAGATTTTCTGCGCTCAAACTCAAACTCCTCTTGCTCTCACGAAACTTGTGCTCACGGATCTCTGCTCTGCTCTCAGATTTTTCTTGTATCAACGCTGTCAGCCAATAGGAAGCCGGCTCGCTCTGACCAATGAGATTATCCCTGTTTGTATACGGGTGCGTTCGCTGTTTTCTGAGCAGCGGCGCATACGGGCGGACACTCTTTCAACAGATTTTATTCACTTTCTCCCTCCGGGGCTGTAATAAATGTGATTTCTTTTATTTCTTTACCACTGTTGGAGTAAAATATCATGCAATACATACTACAGCGGCCAAGCTTCTCATTACAATGGCTATATTGTATAATAATAGCCGCATCGAACACTGCTCTTTGAGGTGTGCTGGTGGAGAAAACAATGTCACCATCCTGAAGGGACGAGGTACCTTTTCAGTTTGAATTTCTGGTAAATTGACATCATCAGATTCCAATAAACGGGCCATTTTCTCGCTTTTTCGTTTTGGGGCAAAAACGGAAAAAGAGAATTCAACTCGTTTTCCCATCCTGACTGACAAAACGGATTTTCCACTCATTATTTCCTGTTTGACAGGGGGGTGGGGCTCTTAACACAGCGGCAAATGTCTGACTGCTGCTCCAGCCTCCTGTCAGGACTGTAAATAACTCATAAAAGTTGTATTAGTGTTACACGAAGAAGCTCACTCTGTGCTTTGCTGCTCTTTGGTTCTCATTGTTAGATGCCAAACTGCATTTTTTTCGACTCCCAACTAAATGAAAGTAGTTAAAAAAAAAAAAAAATGACCAGCAGGGGTCGCCCTGTATTGCTCTCCTCACATCATGGTGAAATTAACGGATCTATAATCTGTTCAGACCTCAGCTGGTGTCCGTTTGTCCAGGTGACGCTGCTCACCGCAGCGTCCTCCAGACAACATTTTTCTATTCTCCTTTAATTTCAGTTTTTATTCTTCCAAAGAGCTCCTCCTGATTTACGTCCACCTCAGACCTGAGAGGATCCATTTCCAGCTCCCAAAACTTTTTTTTCGCCAAAATTGCTCCTTTTCCGTGTTTGACCTCAGTGGGCGCGGCTTTGGAACCATGAATATTTCAGGGCGTAACATTGTTAATGACGATCAGATTCAGCCGCCGCAGTTATCAACACCCGAGCACTCAAACGCTGAGATCGGCGAGGTCCGGACGTTTCTGTAATGCCACGCGCCCTGTCGTACGATGAGCTCACCGCTCAGATATACACCCGTTTGAAAGATGGATTGATAAATGAGAGCCATTGAGAGGGAGGAGCTCTGCAGAATGACACCATCAGCAAATGCAGAATGAATGCTGGTATGCACATTGTATGTTCTTCTATATTTCAGACCACTGACGCTGTGGAGGTACCAGCAGTGATAAAAGGAGTGAATGTTGGCCTACTGATCATCACGGAGCAAAATGTGGAGATGAGAGCCCAATTAAAGAACATTGTGGATGTTGCCATAATCCTGGAGGAGCACATCGTTTTGCGTGAGTTGCGAGACGTACCGAACGGCTTTGCTGTGCTGATGGGACTACTCTACTGCCTCAACATTGATTATCCAAAGGACCTGAAGTATACCTTCGAGGTCATTCAGAAGGTCATCATGGACATTGGGGGAAGCACCTGCTCTGCTCGGGTTCACGGACTGCGCAACAAACTGCTTCAGCGCACAGTGTAGACATATTCTTCGCAGCAAAGCAGCCGTCATGTCATTTCTGTTCAGCAGTAGTTCATACAGTACCTACCTGTTTCTGGTATTTTTTCAAGGATGTCACATTTGTGAAGTGTTTTAGCTATCCTGTTTACACAAAGAAAGAGAATGTTCTGCAAAAAAAAATAGTAATGCTATATCTATTCCTGCATAATGTTGGCCAACTGATCATCACAGAGCAAAATGTGGAGATGAGAGCCCAATTAAAGAACATTGTGGATGTTGCCATAATCCTGGAGGAGAACATTGTTTTGCGTGAGTTGCAATATGTACCAAACGGCTTTGCTGTACTGATGGGACTACTCTACTACCTCAACATTGATTTTCCAAAGGACCTGAAGTATACCTTCGAGGTCATTCAGAAGGTCATCATGGACATTGGGGGAAGCACCTGCTCTGCTCGGGTTTACGGACTGCGCAACAAATTGTTTCAGCACAGAGTTCTTCGCAGCAAGGCAGCTGTCATGCCATTTCTTTTCAGCAGTTGTTCAGTACCTGTTCCTGGTATATTTTCAAGGATTTCATATTTGTGAACTGTTTTAACTATCCTGTTTACACATGAAAAGACACAGACACATAGAAATACTGTAATGTCATCTATTCCTGCATTCGTTAAGCCAGACCTGTTTCGGCACATTTGCAAGGAGTTACAAGGAATATAAAGATCATCGCTTTTTTTTTATTCATGTGTTTGAAATGGCAGCCAATTGTTCTTGCTGCTTATGGTGCCAGTTTGCAAATATGTATACATATAAACGCACACACAAAGATCCATCACAAATATCACAACACTCTGACACAGTGAGAAACACACAGACTGTTGTATTGTTTTCAAAAGATGTTTTGAAAGAACTGTTATAGTTAATATTTTTGAAATAAAATGTTTCAGAAATGAATAGGTTTGACTTTAATTTAAATGTCTGTTTGGTAGCTTCTTGTTTTCAAAAAAATAGTTTAAGATGGCATTCCACATTGTCTTGATTTGTGTCAGATTCATATCCTGGGTATTGTTTAAGTAGCTGATATATGCTTTAGAAAAAGTGAACCCAACTTAAAAAAATTTGTAACCTCGCTGCCTTAAAATATTGATTAATATCAGCAAATTATTTCATGTAGTTTCAACTCACAACTTAGTTTCTCCAACTTAAAAGTCTAGGTTCTCATGACTTACTGCTTTGTTTTGGGAACTTCATTTTTTTGATCAAATAACCTAATATTTTTGTTGTTTCAACAATAAAAGTCAAGTAACATCAACTCATTTCTAAATCGGTTTAACACATTGTTTTAAGTAATTTCAACACCCTGAACGCACCACGGGCACCGCTCTGACTCCTGGTTGGCCAGTTTGAGCCTGCAGCAGACATCGCTGTTGGAGGAAGTACCGGGAGCCGCCTGCATCGCTGCCTGGATGTTGTTGAGAATGTCTGACCCTGGACAGACAGGAATTTGAAGATTTTTACAGGTAATACTGTTCTTTTATTTTATTATATTTCACCCTGTCTGAACGAGTTTACAGCACGTGCTGTAAGGCTAGAACTTGCTAATTAAGGGTCTAAACACTCCTTATCACACTTTCAGGGTTCAGAGTTAATCTCAAAACGCTTTCTTGACTTTAGTAAGTTGACTGTGAGAACGTATTTCGTTTTCTTGTCATTATCTTAATAACTGAGCAGCTAACACGTTAGCTGGGTAGCTAACATCTACCGGAGTTCACGCTATCAGCCACGCTGCTCTGTGCTCAGTGGTTAAAAATGTAGGTTACTACCACCAGAAAGTTCAGTCGGCTGGCAATTGTGTTAACAGACACGAATCATGTTGGAATGTGAACTGTGTGTGTTTTTTTTTTCAGTGCAGTGAAAATACAGTCCTTGAGGCACTACAGACTCTTTCTGGCCAGTATTCCAGTGTAACGATGACGCTTCCAAATGGACCAAGTGCGTTCAGCTCCTCCTGTTGGTGAACTCAAAGGCCAGCGGCCTGCTCTGCTTTGTGAAGCCCAGGTGAGGAACAGTTTGGAGAGGCCATGTTCAAATGTGAACTCACTTGCTGCCAAATTTATTGAGATCATGCTTGAACAGAACCTTAATGGTGTTAAATATCTATTTGTCTGAATAAAGTCTTGTGCTGTGCTTTTGTTTTCCCTGCAGCTCTGCAGTGAATCCACAGGATCACCAACCGAAATTTACCTTCTTCCCTCTTTGCTGAACTTGATAAATGTACACATCATCTACTGAAGCTCTACAAAAAGAAGACTGGACATTTCTTTGAGAAGATGGAAGAACTCCTGAGGGCATATGAAGGACGGGTACAGATATTTTATTGGATGCTATTGGTGTTCATTTGAACAGTGGACCTGAACAGCCTTCATGCGTCCTGACAGGACCAGGACAACGTCTCTGCAGCAAGAATGGCAGTCCTGGCTGGCCTTCCACTGTAGTTGGAGCAGGATTCTTCAGACATCTTCAAGACTTGCAAGGTATTTTTGGTTCTCCAGTTCCCGTACCCACAGGACAAACCCCCTAAGGCAGAGGTCTCACTCAGATCCTAGAGGACCGCTTTGTCTCCCTGCTTCAGCACACCTGTATTAAAAAATGTGTTTTATTTGTGGAGAGGAAAAAAAGTTTACAAGTATACGACTCCGAGTATGTTCCTCTGTTGCACACACTCAGATCAGTTTGACCAGTAATGCCTTCATAGTTCTGTGAGATACAATTGCTGTTTTTAGCCGTTTGCTGTAATTTGAGGCTGGTCCATGCTTCACGTGTACGCGTTTCTGCCTCTGCGCTCCACCGATGCGGACGCCTTTTCTCCCAGACTACATTCTGGGCTCAGCTGTGCGCATTCCATGCAGGTGCACTGATCCACGCAGCCTCGAGAAGCTTTTCCGCCTCTACAGACTGTTTATCTGCTCCTTTATTACGGATTATTTAGAGTAAATGAAGCACATACACTGTCAGTACATTATCATTAAGTATTAAAGTTTATTTAGCCTTTGTTTCTGTTTCTGAATCGCGGGGCGGCGCCGGAGCGATGAGTTACTTTCACTTCTGTCTGCAGACCTCCTCCTCCTCCAGACAGAGTCTCTCTCTCTTTCCACCAGTCTTTCACTCTCTGGGTGTCTTTAAGTGGAGCCATCAGGCTGCAGCTCCGTCTACTTTCACTTTTGCCGTCATGTTTGGTTTGCTGTGCTGCTCTGGCGCAGGCGCACACCGCCACGACCTGCGCGCAACGCCGTCTCAAAATCTGGCTGCTGCGCGGACGTCCGCGGATCGGTTCGACTGAAATTCATGACAATTTTTACGTCACGCGGACCAACCCGCAATGCACACCCATGTGGACGTGAAGCATTCAGTAGTGATGTTCTGTTCTGAGGCCCGAGGTAAAGCAGTGACAGTACTGTAGTTTTAGTGCACTTTGAACTGATTGTGTTTTTTCTAAAATGTGATTTGCTGCTGAACCAGTCCAGAGTGCTTCACATTTTTGATGTTTTCATTGTCATGTAAAAGAATACAATGACTTAACAGTTATGTATACTAATTAAACCTAAGTGGCCTTACAGTTTGAACACTTGCTTCAAACACTGTCACTTCTCTTTTCAGGATGAGTTGGGGGCCTTTCAGGAGGAAGCAGTGGCGTTGGCAGCAATAGAGGACGGAGATGAGGTGCCTGCAGGTGCTCCTTTCGAAACATGCTGCATATCCGTCATCCTTGAGGATCAGGTTGTGATATCTCAGAGATTTTGGCCAGATTCTGTGTTGGTTTTATTTGGATTGATCTATGCTCTACATCTGAGCTGTTCTGCGAAACCAAGTGCCTTCTTTGAGTTTATTGTAAGCCCTCCTTCACTCGGCGAGGTCACAGGAATGGGAGTATTCAACTCAGGAATGGGCCAAGGATCAGAATTCCAGGTAACCGCTCATGGAGCCCAGGGTGACACTTCAACATTGATCACGCACACAACAAAATTGATTATAAAAATATATTGTCAAACATCAAGAACAACAACTCAGTAACAATATATGAAAAACAATAAACTGCGCGCAAAAAAAAAAAAAATGAAATGGATCCTTTGAATGTGTTTTATCTCTATTGTCTCTTCTTTTTTTTCTCTCTGTGAGCTCAAGTTCTTTGAACTTCGTTGGGGCCCTTTAATGTTTGTGTAATTCAATGTCCTACCACACCGCAGATTTGAGGTATGGTTCCTTGAATCCTTCTTCTTCTTTCTGGCTCGCCTTTAATCTCCTGGATTCCAGCCGCCAGCGTCGTCGGAAGAAGCCGTTTGGTTGGCTTTCAACGCGCTGGAATCCTCACGTTCGTCCAGTATCACTGATGCCCTCTGTCTCGTGGCATCGAATCAAAATCTTCTGAATCATCCAAAAACAACAAAAACCCTGACCTGCAGGACAGGCCGCCATCATGTATTTTAGTCAAATAAAGTCATTGCAGGCCATAAATCCTCTTGTTAAAATCAATAAAACAGATATGACCTGTACAGAAATATAAATAGGGTACAAAAAGTACTTCCCAGTATAAATCAAATAAAAAGATAATAATGAACTTAAATTTAGCCTCTAAATATCAGTTTCCCTGTATGAAATGAAGAATAAAATGAGCTTTTTTTTTTCCTTCTCCTCCACCCACAATACATACACATACAGCACAGCTTTTAATCAAGATTAAACCCCATCACACGAACAGTTTTACTCATTGTCCGGCCCTCTGTGGAAAATCAACACTTTGGCTTCTGCTCTCGTGGCTAGCACGCATGGCGTTCTGTTAGCATTATGGTGCGTTCACACCGGACGCGTTGCAAGCGTCACGGGCGTCGCTTTTACATTCAAAGTCTATGGTGGACGAGCTTCAACGGACCTGACGCGCATGCAGGCGCTTTTCGAGCGTTGGCGAAGCGCGTCATGCGCGTCACGCGTTGCGGGCGTCAACGCCTGAAGTTGGGAAAATTGAACTTTCGAAGCGTCAACGCGCACGTCATCCAATCACAGACGAGCACTCTGAGCGCTGATGCGGGCCAGAAGCTCGTCAAACTGGGCCCGGGAAAGGCGGAAGTACCGCTGAAAGTGAACCTCATCCTCACCCTGGCCCCGCGATCTGGGTCCGGCCCCGGAGGGTGTGAGAAACTCTGCACTCGCCAGCAGACACACACGAACACTGGACCTGCCACGGGGGCCCACCGCCACGGCGCCGTGGCGGGCTGTTCCCTCGACCCAGCGGCCCAGCCTCCGACCGGCTTTGGCGGCGGGCGACGCGGATCACACCGTCGGCCGCCCCCGCCTCTCTGACCGGCTTCCCGGCGACCCACAGCAGGACCGAGACGCGCGGTCTCACCCAGCGGCGGGCCCGCTCTGTAGGACCGCTGGGTGAGACCGCGCGTCTCGGTCCTGCTGCAGGTCGCCGGGAAGCCGGTCGGAGAGGCGGGGGCGGCCGAAGGTGTGATCCACGTCGCCCGCCGCCAAAGCCCGACCGAGCCTGGAGGCTGGGCTGCTGGGTCGGGGGAACAGCGCTGCGCGCCGTGCCGGGCGGGGGGCCCCGTGGCGGGTCCAGGGTTCCTGTGTGCTCTGCTTCTCTCCTGCTTCTCTGCTTCTCTGACTCCTCCTGCTGGAGCCGCTCACCCTGGCTGGCTCACATTTC
This sequence comes from Salarias fasciatus, assembly GCF_902148845.1. Taxonomy (NCBI): domain Eukaryota; kingdom Metazoa; phylum Chordata; class Actinopteri; order Blenniiformes; family Blenniidae; genus Salarias; species Salarias fasciatus. Next base: position 32,588,813 of record NC_043751.1, read on the forward strand.
GCCGAATTCGTCCGAACAAAATCATAAACAGTTGGTATTCGGACAAACAAACGACACAATCGGGCTCTAAACGACCACTTTGTTGGCTAATTAAAAAAAAAAAACGACAAAGTTATACATTTGAAGAGTTTAGAGCTAAAGTGATTTAAGCACCGATCCCACCATCGTCAACATGAAGACAGGACAAAAGCTCCTCCCACTCCCGCCACTGAGCTGCCGCGCGTCGCGAGCGTTGCAAGCTTCGTGTGTAATTTGAACATGCGTCGAATTCCACACTTTACTCGCTTCAGCTTTGAGGCGTCAGTGACGCCTGTGACGCCTGCAACGCGTCCGGTGTGAACGTAGCATTAAGCAGCCAGCGACCACACACACACACACAGCATAATGTTAGCCGTTAGCGGCTAATTCAGCTCGGCGGCTAACACGTTCACTCGACGTTTGGCAGCCCAAACCGCACAGCTCCTCGCCGCCGAGCGGGTCGCCTCTCCCCGCGGCTTCGGGGAACCAGCCAACAGAGGTTTCTGAGCTCTTCACCCTGTTTCATGTGCTTTTATGGACGAATTCCACACGACGCCGGCATGGTCACCTCTCCAAACCCTCCTGCCAGTGCTGCGTGCAGCTGCAGCGCCCCCCATGACGTCACCGTCCCGCACTGTCCGTGGTGCGGTTTAACCCCATGACTGCCAGCTCGTTTTGATACGTTGATGTGTACACCAGTGGCGGACCGTGCATTTCACACTAAGGCCTTCAGAACAGATCCGCCTGAACCAATCCACCTCTCAATAACTATTTTGTCTACAAAAAAAAATCTTATTATGCAGATATGCACATAAAGAGTTGCTGCACAGCAGATAGATACTTGTGCAGCCAGAATAAAAGCCTTTGCTGAAGAGCACAAGTCTCCTACTACATCTGTGCACATACAATGAGCATCAACAACTTAATAAAACAGCAATATTATTCAGGAAAAGAGGAACATTTTACTCACCAAAATCCCCATTATTTGTAAACAAAATCCATCCTCCTTTCCTTCCTCAAAAAGAGTTCAACTGCTCTGTCATATAGATTATCCGTGAGTTTCAGTTCCATAAAGCCAGGGCTGAAAGTCCAGCTGCCCTGTGGGATTTCTGGCCTAAGTTTTATTTCTCTTCAGGTCTTCTTCTTCTTCTTTGGAATAATTGAGGTAGGCGACCAACAACTTAGGTGCATAGCGCCCCCTACTGTATCTCTTGGTGAATGTAAATCAGAGGGCCTGGATCTGCTGTTGTTAGAAGCTAGAAGGCGCCGAGTCGCCAACTCGAAATCTGATTGGCTGAAGCAACTGTCTGATTGGTTGAAGCAGCTGTCTGTTTGACGCTTCACTTTACTTCACTGCGCCATCAGGAACGGATAGCGAAGGCCTCGGGCAGATTTCTTTGACCCTAGCAACAGATGATGCCTGAAATCTGATTGGTTAAAAGATTTAATATGAAAAAAACATGTCTGGAAGCAGCGCGACCACGGGAAAACTATGAAAGGAACTGGAACATACCGTTTGGAATCATTTATTAATTATTTATGGACAAAATATAATTTACATCAGTCTGTAATTCAGATATGTTTTAGGCCAGCAGAGAAGGCTTTGCAGGCCCTGACGGCCCACCTCTGCTCTATACACAGGGCAAAGAAGCCCAGAGGAAAATGTTACTGCTCAAAGCTTGCTCTTAAACAGCTCAGGAGGCAAATTTGAGATTCTCATCTCAACCTCATTTTAGTTTCTGCTTTGTCTAAAATGTTTCTCATATGTTTCTCCTAAAATTCACTAGGAGAAATAGGTGAGACAGAATAATTAGAGGGAGTCTTATCTGAAGGGAGACTTATGGGAGAAACCCTGCTAATCTCAATTCTGTGTTTTCAATGGCTCCTTTATTTCTCCTCTGGAAAAGAAAAAGAGCAATACTGGAGCTACTAAGGAGCAATATGAGACACACACACACACACACGCGCGCACACACACACACACACACACACACACACGCCAGGATACAGTAAAATACTATATGGTGACTTCAGTTATGACCTTCTCCTCCCACCTGACTGGATTTATCCTTCTAAACACAGATCATCCACTCAGTACGGTGATGCTCTCTCTCTCTCTCTCTCTCTCTCTCTCTCTCTCTCTCTCTCTCTCTCGGCTGCAGGACGGAGAGAAATACATGATCTCTGTACCCAACACCATCAGGCTTTACAATTCTATAGCCAATAACAGATGAGCTGACAGACAAATGAATTTCCCTTTTGGGATGAACAAAGTCATCTAGATCTTTATTAAAATTCAAAAAGCAGTACTCAACAGTTAATTGCAGTGACTATGAGTATTTTCAGTATCCAAGTACTGTAGCTGTAATAATGTTAACAATAACATTCAATTTAACAACAGTGTTAACATTTAAAGTCAGAAAAAGCTATTGCATCATTGTCATCATAAAACCTGAACAATAAATGTGCCTCAGTGAAAATGTGTTTTCAAACACTGACATTGCTCTATCAGTGCAGCGTCGGCACAACTTCACACTCTGAACCAACGCACAACGTTGAACAACTCCAGTCTTGAAGGCACACATGGAGCAGCTGCATAGAAGGGATTTTTTGAACACGGTCATTTTAACAAGTGTCTGCATGAGTATGGCACATCGAACACTTCACAGCGTTGTGGCTCTGATGCAGCATTTGTTTATGAAGGCTTTCTTGACCTTACTTTTCTCCACCGGTGTCCAACCATCCAGCGTACCACAGCGCCTGCAAGAAGAAAAGAAAGAAAAGAAAGCACAAACTACAAATCGCATAATGTAACTGCAGTTAGCAAGACAGTATGGAGAGCTTGTTAATAATCCCGATATCACAAAATTGAAATATGTCGATGGTTCACACAGGAGGGAATTCAGTAAAACTGTGAGGACACCGAAACACTCACAGCTTCAAATGCAGCTCTGTAATGCATGGGGTTCCAACACTTCAGAAACTATGTCAAATGTGGCCAGATATGTTGATGAATATGAGAAGGGGCACAAGAAAGAGAAAAACAAACTAGCAATACAAACTAGAATCTGTGGACAGTACTCTGCACATCGAAGAAGCAGATCGGATATTGTTTTGACGGCTCAGCGGACTTGACGCGCTGTCTTTGGCCGAGGGGATCCGTGGCGTTTCCGCTGGCTGGACTGCTGCTTGGTCTCTGGATCTGACCGCAGCGCCTCGTCTCGTCCCCGGTGACGACCTTGGACCACAGCCCAGCGTCGTCCTCCAGCTGCCGGAACACGTCCACGCCGGTCTCCTCCTGCTCCGGTGTGAGCAGGCGCCACCGTTTTGGCAGAGACCCGGCGCTGCCCCGAATCCCGGCTTAGGATCCTCTGGCAGGAAGTCCAGGAGCCCCCCGTCAGATCAGCACCTCTCCGATGCTCCTGCGTCGATCCGCCGTCACAGCCGCTTCAATTTCCCCGACAGTTTGGGCTGAGCGGGAGGTGGAGGGTCGTCCCGGTGTGGGCTGATCCTCAATGGACATCTGGTCCTTCTTAAACCCCCGAACCAGTCACAGACCTGAGTCTCCCCAGAGCAGCATCCTTGTAGGCTTGCTGCAACAAGCTGAGTGTTTCTGCTGCTGTTTTTCCAGCAAAAAGCAGAATTTAATGTTTGCGCTGCTCTGGCTTCACAGTCACTGTCGCCATTTTGGGGAAATCGCAGAGGGGCGCGGCCCTCTGTTACTATAAATAGCGCCTGACAGGCGTCAGTGTCACTCTGGGAGCTCAGATTTCTCACAGATGTGCACGAGGCTTACCTGCAGCACATCTGACGGCCAGAAGTCCAAACTCATTATTATTAGTATTTTATGACCAAATTCCGGTTTCTTTTGGGTCCACCCTCGCATGTGTGTGATTCATGACACAATTAAAACAGGATCAAAAGATAAGTTGCGTCTTACCGTTCACTGCCATACATTTTTTTCCCCAAAATAAGGTCCCAAGGGATGGGTGGGCGTGACTTTTGCTCTCTATAATGGGTTCCCACACATTTACTAATGAATTTCCACAACTTTTCCATAACATTTCCATAAATAGACAACTACCAAATGAGCAGTGTACTTACCTAGAATCCCACTGACTTTGAACTTCTCCAGGACTGTCTTCCCATCTGGCACCTTTCCGTGTTTCCCGAACGCCACAGCATTTCGGCACTGCTCTGCAGTAAAGAATTCATCAAAAAGAAGATGGAGCAAGCGAAGGCAGTCCTTCTTTGCTTCTGCATGGATTGCAGCCAGGCGGGTAGAGGACAAGAAGAGGCCACTTTCTGGATACAGCTCTTGCTTCCCAGATCCGGTTTTTGGAGCCCCAACACCAGCCTGAGGTTGGATCTGTTCCACTTTGTCCAGAAAGCTTTCGAATGCCTCGAGGTGCTCACCACCTGAGACACAAAAGATGAATTACCTTACAGGGACACAGCAGCAATCAAACTCAAGAAAATGAAGAGAAGAGAGTAAAAAAAAAATAATCAAGATTTCATGGTGGGCTAAGATTTTTTTTATCAAACTGTTTAAAGCTTATAAGTTTTAACTAAAGAACCAAATAACTCCCAGTGTGTAACGTAACAAAACTCAGTAGAAGTTTACAAATCATAATTACAATTTAATGTTCCACAATTGATGACAGACGATTATCGTCCACATTGTTTGTATTACAACTCATTTTACAGTGCATGTGTGTACTGAAGAGCCACTGGGTACCTTAGGAAAAACTGCAACAGAGAGACAAAATGTACTTCCTCAGACCACAGAGCACATCCGGTGGTTTGGCCTTCTCCTCCAGTAATCTGTCCACCTCTGCCTTGCATGCCCTGCATGGCTTCCATGATGCGTCTTCTGTCGACTCAGGCGAACTGGAACATGGTTCTCCACATTCTGGAATTGGATCACGCTGGATGATGGAAGTATCTCCAGAGGAGCTTGAAGAAGGCTCATGTTCAGAGATACTCGTCTGGCTTTGGTCCCTGAGAACAGCAGGTTTTGGGTGTGTATTGGGACTGTGCAACATTTTGAGAAAGCTGTCTTTGGCTGTTGCAGCAGGAGCTGGTGGCTGTCTTTGCTGATCCAAATCCACCAAAACAGGCTGCGGCGACGGGTCTGAAGATGTGGGCAGTGCCGGCTGAGGCTGGTGATGCTTTGGATACTGCGAAAGGCTGGAACGATGTGTGACTGCAGACAGAATGGGGCATACTGGTGCAACGGCTGGACAGGTGGAGGCTGGCAATATGGAGGCGTATGTGGCGTTGCCTGGGAAACCGGAAGCTGGTCCTGGGGCCAGGCAGTTACAGGCTGGTGCTGTGGCTGGATGAGTACAGATGACTCGGTAGGTGGAGGCTGGTCCACTGGCCGGCCGGCTGGAGGCTGGACGACAGCGTGGTCTTCAGTATTTGGGTGATTGTGTGCAGAGGTGGACGGACCGACTTGAGGTGGGGATGGAGGGCTGTAGAATCTTTGGGCAGCTGCATCTCTTTTTTCATGTCTTTCTTTGTGGCCTTCTTGGCATGCTCTGTCTTGTCAGCGGTTCCAGTGAAGTCCGCCGTGGCATTGTAGAACCGGTTGTCAGACCATTTTGCACATACTTCTTCCCCTGGCTTCAGATCCCGAAATCCAGCCATGGTTTCTCATCTCTGCTTAGTACATCACAGACATTAAAAATCTTTGCTGTGTATCCATCTTCAAAGGTCAAAAATACAAAAATTCCCGAAAAAGAACACAGAGTAAATAATGGAGATTTTGAGTAAACCAGTACAGGACAAAAATCAGTCTTATTAAACATGCTGCTATATCTTCTAATCATCTACGACCTTGACAAAGCTAAAAATGTATGTCTTCACTTTAGCCTTCAACTAGCTTCAACTTTATTCTTTTTGCATTTGTTTCACGCTTCTTCACTTATGTGACTCTTTTAACTGTATCTGATTTCATTTATGCACTTTGTTTTTATTCTATTTCATTATTTAATGATTAGGCTTTTTTTATAGATATTTTTTGTGCAGCACTTGGTGCTGAAATTCTTTGCTGTAAAGCACTTCTTGTATGAAAGACGCTACACAAGGTAAGTTCAAGATTATTATCAATGTTTAAATCAATGAACTGCTCAGAACAGGGCAGGGAAGAATGGGGTAATGAACTGTGTGTAGCTGTGTTGTGGGGAGTATTTTATGTCACTTTTTAGTTTATTATTATGTTGTTAGATGGAAATATTGTATTAATATTTCAGCATTTTACTGTAGTCACCTGGTCTTACTTTGTCTCAAATTGATTAGTTTTAAATAGTGGGTTGCTACAGCAGTTCAGTAAATTATCTACACATTTTAAAGAATTAAATTCTGCAATCAAGTAGCAACAGAGTTTCTGCAGGTCTCAACGATCAGAGACCCATTTGCAATGTCATGCCTATCCTGGAAAAAGGTAATACATTTTACTGATGAAAAATTAATTTTATTGAAATAACATTTGTTAAATAATAACTTAATATATTTAAGAATAATTTAATTTGACAGAGTTGTAAAATTCTGTCAGTACAACGTACAGTTTCAGGTGAGGATTACTCTCCCTTTTCTCGACATTTCTTTAAAAAATCCTGTAAATCAATGTTTGTGCCTGAAGCTGCCAATATATTGATAATAATAATTCCAGTGACAAGAGACCAGAAACTCACACATAAGAGACCAGACACTCAGAGATTTGAGTTATTATAGTGTCCAAAGTAAGTAAAAAATAGCAATCAATTCAAAAATTAGCTAAGCTGTGTAGTAAAATAATAACTCAGTTACCGTCTGAGTCCTCTCTGGGTGAGCTGGGGTCCGGTTCGTAAACGCCCTTCTTCTTCGGTGGTTTTCGTGCTCTTTTAGGCATCTCTTTTATGGTGTTCCCTGCTGGGCCATCCATCCTGTTAAATACATAACAGTACAACACATTTTAATTATTTAAAAAGGTGATTCAATGTCCTATTAAGTGTTATCATGTCATTATAGCTCATAATATGGTGGAGCGACTTGCTGATACCTTTGAATACACAGATTGTGTTAATTTAACCATATCAGACACTCAGGGACTGAAAAACATGGTGTCAAACCCACCGGACAAACCATAATAAGACACGAAGGCCTTAAAGGAACATCATAGTAAAAATTCAGGCTGTGACTTTTGATGTTTGAAGATTTCAGTGAGAACTGCACCCCTGCTTATTGATAAAATGTCTTGCAAAGATTCACCTTCTCAATTCCCTACATCTCCAGTTTATCATGTTAATAGGGTGACTATAATTTAGATTTTCAAAAAAGGACACTCGGCTCTGCGTAGATACTTAAATGATACTCGCAGTTTACTTAAAGATACCTTATAACTTTAATTTATTTAAAGTATGCCTCCTCTGTATGTATAACCACAGATACAAATTCAGAGGTTATTCACCAGGCCTCATTATGCCTAAAATAATCTCTCCTTAAGTGTCAGCGGCACAAAAATTAAATTAAAATTAAAATATCTGGAATGAAATAATGCCTTTTCCGTATTAGAAAATCATTAACAAAATATCTCCTACTCTCTTTTCAATGCAATGTAAAGAATGAAGCAGTAGCCCACAGAGATACTACTTTAACAAAGACACATTTTTACTTCTTGAGATGTTTTTATTCTGTGTGAATGAGAGCTTTCAGACCCCAGGCGCCTTCATGTGACATGGAAACATATGAGCCGGCTGTGCACACAGTGCACATTTGTACCATCAGGGATGGCAAATTCGGATTTTTTCTCTCGCAGCAGCAGAGCTGTCCACAAGGCTGCTTCCAGAAGATGAGTCTCACGCAACAAAGGAGATATTCTGTGCAAAGCGCCAGCCAACTGACGTTTAGGTGACGTTTGACCACCTTAATGTTAAGATAGTTGCATGAAGTTAGAGAAAATTGTCTTGAATGGTCTCACTACAATGAGACCACAAAGATTTCCAGTCATACCAGATGTCTGTAACTCCAAGAGGGTCTGAGCCCGCCGTTTGTAGAAATAATCATCTCAAACTGCATGTTATTTGCATAAAGATGTTGCTGCAGAAAGTTTAGTCGTGTATTTTGTTTAGTTGAGTCACAGCCACATGTGGTCCGGGCTTATAGCATAACCAGCTAGCTTGGCTGTCTGCCACGCGTGCCGACCAGTTTCTTCAAAAATGGATCTGAACCAACATAAACACTCACATCTACATTTTACAAAGTTTGACCCAAATTACGGTTTGACAAAGCTGTAGCTTACCTCCTTTTCCGTCCTTTGGCGGTCTCTTCTTCCTCCATCTGTCCTGTCCGCCAACCCCACGCTGCTGAGTCAACCAACCCGCTTTCAATTAACCAACCAGGATGCAGCATTTGAGACTGATGGCGCTCTCTACCAATGAAATGTTGACGTTGGGGCTGCATCATCTAGAGAGTTCAAGGTTCACAGCTTCTTTGCGCCAAATGCAGCTCCGTGATGCAGGACGTGAGGACGCAGCTCCTGTGGTGAGTGACGCTACGCTTTCTCTGAAAAACAAGTTTACTCAGTACTTTTCTTTATAAGTTTAGTTTGTCTTATCTCTTGAGTTCTGTATGCCTTGTTTTTATTTTTATTTTTCTTTCAGTTGACTGAAATTATTTTTTACACATTCATTATTTCAATATATTATTTCTTTTTCATTAAAGGAGCACAGCGCAGTTTGCTCGTTTTATGCGAAACAGCGCCCCCTGCAGGCCTTAGGCGTAACTGCAGCTTAGTGAAAAGCTCGTGTGTGTGGCTCGTGCCCATGTACGTGCACAGAAGAGGGGAACTCCTTCCTCGCTCTCTTAGCAGCGCTCTAGTAAAATTACGTCAGGCTCAGAGCGATTCGTACCCGGATCACTCACACTGCTGAGCCTTCAGCGCCCTCCACAGGACAACAGGAGCGACTGCGATCTTGCAGAAATAGCTCTTGCTGCCCATCAGGCAAAGGTGAAAACGTGTGTGGGTGTGAATAATTGATAATTTAATAATTAAAACTGCGCTGTGTCCCTTTAAACTATAATACCCCAATGATAGAATGGTGAGAACGATAAGTTGGTGATTATGGTATGCCAGTAAGAGTGTGTGCATTTTAAAAATGGGGAATAAGCATACCTACCAGCTTATAAATGTCACTGTGATCATTTTTGTTATGATTATTATTTAGTCAACTTTATTTTAATCAATCTTTTTTTAATAGGAAAGGTTGCACACGTGTGTATTTACTCAATTTCTGTGACCCTATTCATTCACAATAAACTCTAGCGGTGTCCCCGACTAAGAATTTCCATAGTCGAATCTGATTCGTCCGATTCTGCCAGTAGTCCACTGATAGTCGAATCTATCATCTTGTTTGGCTTGGGGGGGGGGGGGGGCGGCGGCGGCGGCGGAGCGGTGCTCACACAGCACAGGGAGCGTCGGGGCGCCTGTACCCACAGCGGCCCTGATTGCACTAATAATAATAAAAAATACAAATAATTAAAAAAAACAAAAACAGCGCAGGCAGGTAAAACAACACTTATTTTTCCTCCACACTGAAACACAGACTGGAACAAAGTGTCGGTGACTCTAAACATCAAACAAATGATTTATAGTTCAAATGAGCAGAACCAAACCCTCTTCTAACAAACGGGCTCCAGCATGTCATTTATTTATATCTATAATCTCTGCAGATAAGATCACATTTTTGGCTAAACAGTTTCTCACATTATCTGCTCAAATTAAATGAAAGGCTTAATTGCACTGTGTCGGTCCGTTTCAGCGCAACATCCACGCAAAAACAAACACTAAAGTAAATAGAATGAGCCTTTTAGATAAATAAAAATAATAATATAATAATAACCTAAAATATTACAATCAAACGAAATAAAAGTCAGCATTAAAAATGAGAATTGAGTAACAGAACCGTCTTTTATTAGCCCAGTTATCTGGATACTGACCCGTTTAATGTGGAAAGCCATGTTGTTGTGAAGTGAGATGAAAGGACACAATCTGCATTTGACTTTTTTTGGATCATCTTTGACTTGGTCTGAAGTTCTGGTTTTTTCCGACATTGTGAGCCTTTTAAAGTTCAGCCAAATCACCACTGAGACGCTGCTCTGTGACGGAGCTCTGCGCAAAATGGGACTGTGCCACTCACCATGGTGGTTGATTCACAGACACTAAATAGAGAGAATATTGAATAAAACTACAAGTTAAGTACATTTTTCCACAGTATATTTGATAGGCTAACATGTATATCAAATAGGCTTTATATCATGTTTATTTGGGGAAAAAAACCAAGCAATTCTATGTAAAATCAGTCATTCAGCCCCCCATACAGCTGCAATTGAACGGTCCTCGTTTAATAATCACATTTTTTCGATGCTTCCACTGCGTGATTGGCCGTCGAATCAGGCCCCTTCCAACGAATCCAATCGTCGACTATCTGAGGACACCCCTAATAAACTGCATATCATATTTTGTGCAGCACTATATGCAAACTCCTAAATGTATGAACTATCTGTGCATTGTTTTCTGTCATCCTGCAGCTCCAGTTCTGACATCAGTCAAACATGAATACTGCTCTTCAGTAGAAGTTACAGATGGTTGTGAGGCGACTCTTTATTACACCACCCAGTAAAACAACCTTCAGTCACTAACATCAACAGTTGGGCGTACTTGGAAACGGCACAGAGGCACAACTCCTGTTGGAGGAGAAAACTGAAGAGCAACAAAATACCTGCAAGTAACTGCAAAAGATACAGAAGTAATGTGTCAGAGAAAGATGTGTAGTAATCCCCTCGATTCCGTTCTCTTTATACATCCATCCTTTTGACACTGAAGTACATTTAATGTAATATCAGATAAAAGTTCTGTTCAAGTACTATTCATATGTGTAGCTTTTCATTTTATCAAGGCATATTTTAACATGGTTCCTTTTATTTAATTATGATTTTTTGGTATTTTATAAAAAAGCTGGTCAGCTGTTATGTTCTTCTTTCAGCTACACTGCTTCTAACATTCCTCAATAATTTTATATATACAACAATTACATTTGGTTTGAAATGACAGTCTGATAAAATTGCTTTTATATATAGGGTTAACAAAATATGAAGAGCATGTCTGAGCATGACCTGGTACAGTTCAGCAGCACCAGAACATACAAAGTCATTACAAAGTAAATGATTACGTCTCTCAAACAGATTCAATAAAATATGAACATCTTAATACACACGAAGGGAGGATTTACAGCAGGATTTCTCATATACTGCATTAGTTTTACCCAGGTATGCCTTTTAAAATTGCGCATGAGTATTAATTTTTTTTCTCTCTGTTTTCAGCAGGACACACAGGGACTGCAGCACAGAGGGAAAACATGAGCAAACATGTAAACAGCTGACTCTGTTAGACATGTAGGAAACTGCATGATGCAAAGCTTTAAATGGAAAGAAAGAAAGAAAGAAAAGTAAATAAATTCAATAAATCACTAACCTCACTTGATGTGTGAAGGTTTTACTTGCAGCTCAGGCGACTGTAACACTTCAATAGTGTTGTAATTAGTAAAGTGTTTAGCAGAAGTACAATGAAAAATAAACATGTTGCTTTTCAACCTCAGCTGTAAAAATGACTCATTGTTATAAGAAAACACATTTTCTAACATTTTGCCAAATACGTTTCAACTTTTTTTTCTAGAATCAACAAACTGAAGGTCAGATGACTGCTGCACTGAGCAAGAGACCAGATCCTCTAGTCGTGAAGCTGATGTCGCTGCTGACGTGGAAGACTCTTCCATCACGTGTTTGTGCGACCTCCATAACGCAAACCATACATCCCAGTGCTGTGGACATACAAGTGAGACGCACCACTCTGGACTTCCGTCAGAGCCCCAACAGCCTTTTCACATACATACATTTGACCACCTGAATCTGTTGAAGAAGGAACTTCAGATGAAAATGTGTCATTTGAGGATGACCTGTCATCTGAGGACGGTTTAGAGGTGAACCAAGACGAGGGAACAGAACCCAAAAGCTCTGCAAACACTGTCGATCACCCACTTTACAGAAATGCACCAGTTCCTGTTGCAGAGAGTCTTCTGACGCCGGTAATGGTCAGAGGTCTTGGCAGTTAAACTTTAATCAGCTGGAATGTATTTTCTTTGTTCTGAGGCATCATTGCTGGATGCTAATACAGTTTCATGAACTTGACAGACTGTTATAACTGCTATGTTCCATGTACATGTGTTCATATTGTTATATTATTGATTTTGAGATGTCCAGTGAAACAGATTTTGTTTTTTGTTGGCATTTTGTAAAATTAAATTTCCGCAATGCAAATATCCAAAGTGTGGCATTCTGTTTACTGTTTAGGGAGTTATTTTCCTAACTACATTCACACTGCTAATGAACAGGGCTTTATTCTGATATTGTACTTTGTTGAAATAGTGACTTTATTGCTCTCAAGTTCACAAGTAATTGCCGTTGTTTTTATTTTACAATGTGTTTTAAGTGGTTCATAAAAAATTAACTATGTATCATGGAATATTAAAATTATTCATACAACATTTAATTACTGTAAAAGTAGAAGGTCTTTGCAGCCTGCAAGCATAAATTTTCAATCAATTCATTCTGCGTGCAGTAATACTTAATCAAAACAATATGTGGATTACAATACAGTCAACATGATTCAGAACAACCAAACGTTGATCTGAGTCTGAGAGCTTTTAGAGATCTCTCCATTCGTTCTGTCTGAGCTCAGTATGAGAAGCACGACCTGAAGCTGGGATGAGAACAGATGGAGTTCACAGAGAGAGCTCCGAGTTCGCTGCCTTGAGATCACAAAGAGACACAACGGTTGAGAAACTCTGAGAATTAAATCAGAGCTTGTTGAGATCTCTTCTGAAAGTTTAAAGGAGACGAAACTGAGATTTAGTGCATCTTATTGCTCTGGAGACAGAAATGAGACACAGGAGAAATAAACCTTGGTCTCAGTTTGGTGTCACACAGATCTCAGAGTTGTCTAGGAGAAGTAACTGAAACATTTTTGAGATCTCTTTTTGAATTTTCTTTTCCTCTGGGAGGCCCCTACTTCCCCCCCCTTTTTTTTAACCAAATGTTCCCACTCCCATCAAGTCTGGGTTACATTGTCCAGATTTTACTGTTAAATCTGGATGATGGGAGAAAGCAACTGAAGCCCGAGTTGCAGTCCTTGAGAGGTGAGCTGCAGGAAACGGGCTGTTGAAGGTCAGCATGACAGTGACAGTTATACTTTTTCAGTTCAAATATTTGATTGTTTTACTATACAGTTACTTTAATAGTTATTTTCATGTCATGCTCAACGCAATATTCATCCATCCGTCCACTTTCTACCACTTATCCGGGGCCGGGTCACGGGGACTTCCTGTCCCCAGACACGTCCTCCACCTCCAGACACAGAGACTAATGCAGTATGATTTTTGTAATATTTCCTGCTGGTCAGATTTCTCAGTGTTCAAAATTTTTAAAACTTAAATTTTATACATTTATTTCATTCTAGAATTATTTTCCAAAGTTTTAATTGTTCAAGTTTAAAAAGATAAGTGTTGTGCATTTATTCATTGTTTGAATGTATACTGTTCAGAGCTTGAAATGTTCCAATGTTTTTTATTTTGTCCAATAAATAGTTGAAACAATGTTGAACGTGTTTAAATTGAGTCAGTAGAACTTCAGTGGTTTAAGGCAGTCGGTTTCCCAGAATGAATTGAGTAGCTTGATGGTGTCACAACTACGATACAATAATTAGCCTTAGTGGAAGAAAACTGAGTGACTTCAACTTCAATCATAACATTCGATCTAAGAAGATTCATTTGAGTTGATTGTACTTTGTTCAGATGCATTCTGGTCACACATTTTTATTGAGATTGTAGAAATGCTGCATATGAGTTAAAAGTAGTCAGGGGTTTTAAGTTGAATTAACTCAATGGAATTAGTCATATTAACTTTAAACATCCAAGTTAACTCGACACAAAGCATTTCAGTCACATTAAAGTAAGCAATTTAAGCATGAAAGAACATTTCTGTAGAGTTATTAAACTCGAATGTTTCAAGGCAATCGGTTTCCTCAAACCATTTGAGTTGAACTAACTTGTCAGGTTTTACAGTGCTGCAGCTCTTCTTTCTTTTTTAATAGTTTTAGGAGCAAAAGCTCTGCACTTTTTATATTCAGCCACGCTTTCTGGAGTCGGTTTTTTCCTTACCGCTCTAAATGCTAGTTTCCTTTTGCTCACAGCTTTTTCACACTCCTCGTTCCACCAAGGCACAATAACCCGATCTGGAGGGGCCCTTCTGCCTGGCGTGGTCTCAGAGGCCACCCAAACAGCTGTTAATGAGTCACACATGATGTCAACTGAATCCTCACTGTTTACATTCATCAGGCCATCATTTGTACATTTTCTGAATTGTTCCCAGTCTGCACGGGCATAATCAAACCGAGGAGGTCTATCCCGAGCCTCCTTTACGAAGGATTTTACATTTTTACAGGGAAATGGTCACTGCCAACCGAGTCATTCAGAACCTTCCATTCTGCTATACTGGCCCAGTTGGGAGAAACCAAAGTCAGATCAAGGCAAGAGGTTTTACCTGAGTTTACATCAATACGTGTTGGAGTACCAGTATTTAAAATTACTAAGCCGCTCCTGTCCAAAAGATCTTCAGTCACCAAACCGTTCGAGTCCCTTTCCTGGCTCCCCCACAGTGGGTTGTGGGCGTTAAAATCTCCAACCCATATAGTCCGTGGTCCAGTTTTCTCCACCACTTCCTCTAAATCTGAAAGCATCAGGGGATTGGGTGGGTTGTAACAATTAACAATATGAAATGTCCCCTCTGTACCCCACACCTCTGTCATCAAACATTCAAGCAAACCATCAAAATCACATCGTTTATACTGAAACTCTTCTTTTATAAAAGAGGCACAACCCCCTCCAGGATTACTAATTCTGTCTTTACGCAAACAGTTATATCCCGGGATATTAAAATCAAGACACGACTTTAACCATGTTTCCTGAACACATAACACATCTGGCTTTGAATCAAGATCTTTAACACACTTCTTAACCTCTTGCCCGTTGGCGATAAGGCTTCGTGCGTTCCACTGCAAAATACCAACCATGAGAACCAGACTGAACATCTTCAATGTTGTCCTCAAACTCAAATTCATCATCGAAGTCACACCCTTCCTCGCCGCCGGTTTCAGTCTCATCTCTCACACTGGCTCGGCTCGGCTGAACAGGATCGTTCTGGGCTGACCTCATGTAGGAAAACAGCCTCTCTGGCTGAAAATCTCTAAGCCCCAAAAACCTGTCCGCGGCCTCGGTTACAGATTTGATTATGTCCGATCTCGAATGCTTACGGCGGGCGACACATGAAACATCTACAATGAAAGCCTCCTTTTCGAGGTGCAGACAAGAAATCTTTCTATAACACACTTCTTACTCCGATGCTAATAACTTATGTTTCTAAAGAAATGTGGAAATACTACTGTACAGTTTGTTTTCTTGTTTTGTTTTGTTTTTTTGGTTTACCAAATGCGGCTCTTTTGTATATAGTATTGTACAGCACATTCTTAATTTATTTTGTATTTTTTGTATCTCGAAATACATTCATTCATTCATTCATTCATTCAAGGGCCTCCTTTATGACAAGCTCCCCTTGACTGAGGTTACCATGGGAACGCTTGCTGTCAAAAGGACCCCTCACTGGGGCTCGGGAGAGACTGTGAGGATGGGCACCTCCCGCCACTCTGTTCAAGGCTTCTGCATTGGAGATCTTATGTTTCTTTAACCACTTGAACCTGCTTTGCTTTGACAAAAAGAAGGATTTCCCTCGATGTAGTCATGTGACTGCCACCACAATCACAGCATTAGAAACAGACGCGGTGCAAGACGCAATGTCGCGTTCCCCTCCACACTTTGCACATCGTCTGTGACCACTGCTGGAGGCGGCCATATGCCCAAAGCGCTGGCATTTAGAACGCCGCATGGGGGGTCTCTGGTATTCCTTTACCTGATACGATAAGCACCCAATAAACAGTCGGCTTGGCAAAGAATTACCACTGAACGTGATCAAGACTGGGGCACTGGGGTTTCCCCCTTCCCGGGCCTTAAACCTTTTCACATCAGGCACAGTTCCTCCTTTCACGTTATCCTTAATTTCACATTCAGAGTAGAGGTGGGCGATACTCCGAATTTTGGTATCGATCCGATACCAAGTAAATACTGGGCCAGTATCGCTGATACCAATACCGATACCGATACTTTCTTTACTAGGTTTTAAAAAATTTCTTTTAAGTTTTTATTTTTATTTTACATCCATGACAGGCAGCAGTTTGGCTGTCTGACGCTCTGAAGCAGCTCCTCACAGTCCTGCTCCTGCTCCTCATCTTAAATCTGCCACTAATGAAGCAGTCAGTGTGTCTGATCAGCAGCAGGAGGAGGAGAGCTGCACAGTGAGCCTGAGGAGCTGAGAGAGAGAGGAGCCATCTGTAGTCACCTCACCTGGAAAATAAAACACGGGACCAAGATTTTAACCAAAGAAAAGAACCGTTTGTATCAAAAAACACCAGGTTACTACAACAATGTCAACGTTTCAATAAAAATTATTCCTTTTGCCTTTTTCACACACAGAAAATGTCAATACTGAAAATACAATTAAAAAAAATGTAACAGTATCAGCAGTACAACAAAAAGTCCCATTACCCACAGGTATTTATGAAAAAAGTCATTAGTGCAAATAAGGTGCAAAATACTCCTGGCTCTTTGCTCTTCTGTCACTGAGTTACACCCTGAGGTCGCTTGTTGCCCCTGGATATCGTGAGCAGTTATACTACAGTACATAAATACATTTAAAAAAAGACCTGAAAATGCACAGAAATAACACGATAAACAAAACTTTAAAAACACACAAGCTGTGTCAAGACACAGCATCTTCAGAGTCACATGCTGAACCACATGAAACAGCTCCAGTCATCAGTGTAAATATACTGTAAACTACAGCTGGCCGTCATTCTCCACCACCTCTGATATATATTATATTGTTTTAGTTCCATTAACACAATCAGGATTTATTTCAGCTGACTAAATATATGAAAATAGTTTAATCACTGCTAAAATGACATCTTTGACCACCAACTGAAAAGCAACGTCAAATTCTGCTGAAACACCAAAATCTGAACTTGGCTTCTCTAAAACTCTCCCTGGATGTTCTGGAGGCTTCTGTTGGAAACCTCAGGCAGAGACCTCTGTCTGTGTCGGCTCTGCTCCGTTTACGCTGCTTTAAAAGTTTGTGCAGGTTGGTGGAGTTACTGCAGCAGCCAATCAGCTTCCTGCACACAGGATGCAGGGTCTGTGTCTGAAGCTGTGAAATACGTCCACACAGCGCTTCTTTATCCTCCACCATCGCTTTTCCTCCCTCTCTCTCTCCCTCTCTCTCCCTCTCTCTCTCTCTCCCTCCCTCTCTCTCTCTCTCGTCTCCCTCCTCTCTCTCTCCCTCCCTCTCTCTCTCTCTCTCTCTCTCCCTCTCTCTCTCTCCCCCCCCTCTCTCCCTCTCTCTCTCCCTCCCTCTCTCTCTCTCCCCCCCCCTCTCTCTCTCTCTCTCTCTCCCTCTCTCTCTCTCCCTCTCTCTCTAACTGCTCTGACACAGTGAAGAGCAGAGGGAGGAGGGAGCGGCGCAGGGTGAGGAGGGAGCGGTGGCGCAGAGGGAGGGAGGAGGGACGCGCAGAGGGAGGAGGAGGGAGCGGCGCAGAGGGAGGAGGAGGGAGCGGCGCAGAGGGAGGAGGAGGGAGCGGCGCAGAGCGCCTTAACCAGCGTCTGAGCTCTAAGTGAGCGGAGGTCTGACTGAGAGGCTGCTGACTCTGCCAGAGCAGAAAAAAATATCGATCTGAACGTGCTGGTATCGATCGATACCAATACTAACTTTGGTATCGATACTATCGATATTTGGATCGATCCGCCCACCACTAATTCAGAGATCTCAGCTCAGACGCCATAAATGACACCTTTTATCGTGTCCCTCCTCTCAACCACTGCAGCCTCCGCTTCTTTCCCCGCTGCTGACTTAACTTTCTTAGCCTTGTCCAATTGAGAAAGTCTCAAAAACAGTTTAAAGCAATCTAAATTGTTTTAAATTAATTAGATCTTCCATCCCAAACCAGGCCGCCCTCCTGTACATGCAAGCTATGATATTCTCACACATATCATCCTGCATGAGAGCCTGGGCCAGGACACTCCCTCAGCCACTGAACGCAGAGGTTCATTATACAATCAAACTGTAAAAATCATGGACAAAAAGCCAATCCGTACCCATCACTGCAATGTCCTTGAGAAGTATGAATTGTTAAGCTTTGAAAGCTTTGCAAATTTGTGTTTTCTCAAGTTAATATTTAAATGTATGAACAATCCAGCGCCTGAGCCACTGACTTCATTTATTCAGAGACAGAACAGCCAGAGGGACGCCAGAGCGTCTCTAAATCACAACGGTCGCGTCCCACGCTGCAATACTTCATCTGGACAATCCGCTTTCCTCTTTTAAAAGTGAAAGTTTAATTCCTTACCGACCGAGCTGAGACCTATCTGAGTTTCAAGTTTTCACCTCCAGGCTTAAGTCCTTGGCTTAAAAGTGATCAAGAGTGTCCTCATCAGTAAATAACACTGTGAGTGAAGGAGAACGTGAGTGTGAGCGCTTTAAGGCTTTTCTATGTTGTGTATAGTAGGCTTGTGTGTGGAGGGGTGTGTGTGTGTGTGTGTGTGTGTGTGTAATCGTGAGTTTTTAAGCATCTTTTAGATCTGCCTGTCTGAGGGGGGACTGATTCTAGGATTGGTGTTATTTTGTGTAGAAAAGCCCAACTGTGGACGGGAGCTGTGGACTAGCTCTGCTATAAACTCTGATGCTCCACATCAGCTGCAAACATTGTTTTGCAACTATGTCTGTCTGCAGTCGTCCCCATCATATAAATAAATAAATAAATAAATAAATAAATTGTTCTTGAGATTTACAAATCAACAGAAGCGCTCCACTTGCTAAAACTCGAGCATCCAGGCCACTGCTAACATTTTTAAAGGACTCTGCTATTTTTCACGGATTCACTCCTCTAAACCCACCTCCCGTTTGCTCTTTTAACTTGAAGATTACTTTATACTCCCCCTCCGGAGCCCTTACCACCTTGGCCGAGCGATCCCCTTCCTTCTCAAGAGACGTATCATTTCTATCGCGCTTTCCTGACATATCGGATCCCAACCTACTACTACTGCAATCCCTGGATTGACTGATCTTTAGTCTTCCCCCTCCTCCCGAAGTAGCAGCCATCAACAACAGGTGACTAGCGAGAGGCATATGTAGGGAACCGATACCGGACCTATACAGGCCGTCGGCCGGTAACCAGACACAAGCCCCCGGCAGCACCTACCGGTATCAGCAAACAAATCAGAGATCCGTGATCCAAGCCCTAATCCTTAAAACAAATACCGTTCAAGCCGGGCAGTACCAAACAAAATTCGAGTTTCGCAGACAACAGGCAGCGTCAGCAACAACCTCACCTCCCTCGCGCCACCCTGCTCCGTCTCACTTCAATCCAGCTTTATTACCTCCACCAAGGAGGTTATGTAATCATGTTGTTGGTTTGTTGGTTGGTTTGTTGGTTGGTTGGTCTGTTAGCAACATTATGGAAAAAGTTAAGGACGGATTGCAATGAAACTTAGTGGAAAGGGGGGTCTGGGCTAACTTAGAATCCATTAAGTTTTGGTGATGATCCGGATCACTGTCTGGATCCAGGAGTTTTAAAGGATTCTTATCATTGACAGACAGGGAGTCCTTTGACATAGTCGGGCATAACTCAACAATAAAAGACAGGGGGCTCAGCAAAACATTACAGTTACCTCTTTTCCACCAAACTGGTTCCCGGCCCGAACCGGGGCCTGGGGCCAACCTGGTTCAAATCCAGGGCCTGAAACCCCCGCTTGGTTTCCCACCGCACTGCGGCCACGGAGGCGGAGGTGGAGCGACGTCATCGCGTCATTGCAGAACGTCAGTACGCAGGTTTCCGCCAGACCGTTTCAGTCCGGGCGCCCCGCCTGCGCTAAACTCTGCAGCGCCCGGACAGCGGACAGGAGGGAACACTAATGATGATAATAATGATAATAATCATGATAATAATAATGATAATAATAATGATGGCGTCGCGCTGATTATAAGCTGCGTTCAATTGATTGAGCTGGACACTCCGACGCTACGAGTGCCCCCCCCCCCTGCGGTCCGCTGCGAGGAGCCCCGCGCTGCTCCACAATATCCTGAAACCTGATGTGGGCCAGACCAGGTCCAGAGCTGGACGTCTCCGTCTCCTGCCATGGGACTGTGGCCTCAGAGACCGCTGCCGAATCAGCTGACGCTGGAGATCCACTCAGACCAAGGCGATGATGATGATGATGATGATGAGCACTACGCGGTGCGGCGCCGCTCGCTCTCATTGGCCACGGCCTGGGAGGACCACGGGACCGGCACCAGGAGGACCACCAACCTGAAGACCTGCTGCCGTGAAGCGCAGCAGCTGAGCAGCCACCAGAGGGCGACAGCGGTCTGTGGAGGAAGCCTTCCTCGCCTCACCCTCCTCCTCTGACCCTGGTCCTGGACAGGAAGTGAACCAGAGACCCAGGCAGAGGACTGAGGACCTGAGGACAGACTGGTTCACCGACCTGTTTGAACAGTCAGACTGTACCTCACCGACAGCCGCCGGCAGGGTGTGGGACAGCCGGACTGTCTGCAGGGGTCAGGGACGATGCTGGACTTATTAGACCTGAAGTAGACCAGATTCAGGGTCTCATTTCATAAAGACTGTTCACCGAAGAAAAAGACTTGAAAATGTCCATGTCTCTCACTGAACACAGGAGGACAGCTCTGAAGACTGGAATGGACGCCTGAGACGGACGCCTGAGACGGAGCAGGTTTCTGCTCGGTGATTGGTCAAAGTTATTTTCTCATGATTGTTGGAATTCTAAATGTCCAGTGTGTAGATGTGTGTGTAGTGCGGTCACACGGGGACGGAGTGTGTCCTCCTGAATGAAGCAGCCTGGACTGAAGACGTCGGCTGCGTCTCTCGTCTCGCCCAGCTGTCGGAGCCGAGGACGCAACCGAAGCACCGGAACGGGCCGAGCGGAGAGGGTCCAGGGTCCAGGGTCCGGGTTCCAGGGTCCAGGTTCCAGGGTCCGGGTTCCAGGGTCCAGGGTCCAGGGTCCAGGGTCCGGGTTCCAGGGTCCGGGTTCCAGGGTCCAGGGTCCAGGTTCCAGGGTCCGGGTTCCAGGGTCCAGGTTCCAGGGTCCAGGTTCCAGGGTCCAGGTTCCAGGTTCCAGGTTCCAGGGTCCGGGTTCCAGGGTCCAGGTTCCAGGGTCCAGGATCCAGGTTCTCCAAGTTCCAGGTTCCAGGTTCCAGGGTCCGGGTTCCAGGTTCCAGGTTCCAGGGTCCGGGTTCCAGGGTCCGGGTTCCAGGGTCCAGGATCCAGGTTCCAGGGTCCAGGTTCCAGGGTCCAGGGTCCAGGTTCCAGGGTCCAAGTTCCAGGGTCCAGGGTCCAGGGTCCAGGATCCAGGCTCCAGGCTCCAGGGTCCAGGCGAGCAACACCAGAAACCAGGGCCAGCGGCGGCCTGGTCTCGCAGAGGGGTGGGGGGCGGAGGCTCCTCCTCCTCCTGAGGGGTTGGAGGAAATGGAAGAGCGGTCAGTTGACCAAAGACGCTCTGAGGAAAGGACAGACGGACGCGTCCATCACACCGTCCAGGTCGGAGGGAAATCCACGATGTGGCGGAAATAATGAATTGAACTGAAAGTCCTTCATTCGTCCCACAGGAGGAAACTGCAGAGTCCAGCAGCAAGAGAGAAGAAACGGAGAGAATAGAAATGTGAAGCTTTACAAAGCCCAACACAGAGAAATTAAACATCATTTAAATATGTTTTAGTTATTATTTTTAATATGATTACATGACAGATATAAACTAACAGACATGGTTAAATATAATTTAAATATAAATTTAAGACAGACACATGTACAATACGATAGAAAAAGGTGAGAAACACAAAAGATGTGTAGACAGGAGTTTCAGAGCTGAATGGCTGATGATGATTGCACCCGATTCAAGAGGAAGACACCTTTACAGGATCCAGCAGGAAGAAGGAGGGACAGAAGACGACTGGAAGACTGAGAGGAGGACACCCTGACCTGAACGGCACCAAACACCTGAGGAAACGTCCAGCAGGACTGAAGGAATTATGGGCCACAAAGAAGGAAAATGATGGCAGGATAATATAATAATGCATTAATAAGCATTGGTTTTATACAGCGCTTTTCAGGACACTCAAAGACGCTTTACACTGCATTATTCATTCTCTCCACACTGGGTGGTGGTAAGCTGCTGCTGTAGCCACAGCTGCCCTGGGGGGGGGGGGGGGGGGCAGACTGACGCCATCGGCCCCCCACACCAACCATTCACTCTCACAACTTTCATACTAGGCAAGGTGGGTGAAGTGTCTTGCCCAAGGACACAACCTTCCTCCTCCCTCCACTTCTCCTCTCCTTCAGGATGAAGGAGAGGAGAAGTGGAGGAAGAGGAGGAGGAAGAGGAGGAGGAGGAGGAAGAGGAGGAGAGGAGAGAAGAGAGGAGGAGGAGGAGGAGGAGGAGGAGGAGGAGGAGGAGAGGAGGAAGAGAGGACATCCTCAGCTCCCAGGAGAAGCTTCCTGAAGCGAGGCTGTGCGCAGTGTGACACTGCAGTGTAACGACCAGCAGAGGGCGCCAACGCGACCACTAGGGCGCAAGCGGCCCTGAAACAACACAGAAGAAGAAGAACAACAGGGAGCAGAAGAAGAAGAAGCCGTTCGAACGCGCAGCGCGCGCACACGGAGCTTCACGAGGACAAGATGGCGGCCGCCTTGGAGAGGAGCTTCGTGGAGATCTGCGGCTTTGAGCGCGAGGCGGGAAGGAGGATCCGGGAGGTGACGGCGAGGCCCGGTGAGTGAGGACCGGGGGCCCGGGGAACGGGAGGCCCGGGGAGTGAGGACCGGGGGCCCGGGGAACGGGAGGCCCGGGGAGTGAGGACCGAGACCCGGGGAATGAGTACCGGAGCCCCGGGGAGTGTGTACAGAGGCCCGGGGAATGAGTACCGGAGGAACGGGGAGTGTGTACCGGAGTACCGGAGGAACGGGAAATGTTTAGAACTGGCTATAGGACTTATTTCTTCATTTTTTATATTTTGTGAAGGCTCGGAGAGTCGTTGTTTCTCCAGCTAGCGTTAGCATGTTAGCTCCTGCTAGCAGCTCGATAGTGTCTCAGGGGAGGCGTGACGTCACTTCCTTGACGACCGTGTCTCCAGAGGGTCCCGCAGACCCTGGAACCCGTCAAAAATATCATCAGTAACGTACTGTAATTACTTCTGTATAAAAGTAATGCACCAGATTACTGGCAGGTTACCGATAGGTTAGCAGGTTACTGACAGGTTAGAGACAGGTTAGCAACAGGTTAACAGGTTACTGACAGGTTAGTGGCAGGTTAGCAAGAGGTTAGCAGGTTACTGTGGGGTTAGCAGGTTACTGACGGGTTAGCATGTTACTGACAGGTTAGCAGGTTACTGACAATGAGCGGCAGGTTAGCAGGTTATCGACAGGTTACTGACAGGTTAGCAGGTTACTGACAAGTTAGCGGCAGGTTAGCAGGTTATCGACAGGTTACTGACAGGTTAGCAGGTTACTGACAGGTTAGCGACAGGTTAGCAGGTTAGCGACAGGTTAGCAGGTTACTGACAGGTTAGCGACAGGTTTGCAGGTTAGCGACAGGTTAGCGACAGGTTAGCGACAGGTTAGCAGGTTACCGACAGATGAGCAGGCTAATAGCATTTAGCTTCACTGTGAGTCCAGGTGTGTTTCTTCCTGTAGACGTGTCTCCAGGTGTGATGAGTTCTGGTCTTCGACTGAAGCTCTGGAGTCTGAGGCTCAATTCCAATTCTATTTTCCATCCCTCCCCCTCGCCCTACCCCTTGAAACGGAGTGTCAAGGGGTAGGGCCTGAAATTCCCCCTAAGAAATGGGACAACCCTTCCAGATCATCATACGTCATCAGTAGTGGCCCGGGACGTAGTGAACTGACGCTGGTATTGTTTACAAACGAGCTTCCACTGCGTCTCCAGCTGCACTGATCTCCTCTCCGGGGCAATTGGAT
Organism: Salarias fasciatus; assembly: GCF_902148845.1. Lineage (NCBI taxonomy): Eukaryota > Metazoa > Chordata > Actinopteri > Blenniiformes > Blenniidae > Salarias > Salarias fasciatus. The sequence continues at coordinate 32,613,069 of NC_043751.1, forward strand.
TGTTTTTTCTGCTTTTTCTGTGTGCTGCGTAAAAATGTCAATAATAATTCATACAAATTAGAAAGAATGCATTTTATTATGCAGTTGGCATTACCAGCTCCAGTTTTAACTTTTTTTGCTCCAAAATTAATAAAATAGTATAAACATGTGAAAGGATGAAGCTGTGTGTGAACATCCACCATCAATATTGCACAACAACCAAAATAAACATTTTTTTCAAACCAGTAGTTCTGCAAAACAAAAAACGGACTCAAATATGTATTAATAGGGATGGGACGAGATCTTGTGTCATGAGATCTCGCGAGATCGAATGCCGCGAGATTGAGTACGTTTATATAAAGGCAAAAACTCTTTGTTAACTGGAATATTGACAGAGTAATACATTACATGGCGCACAGCCATATAAACATGTGCAAAACCCTGAATATGCTCATATTCATATTTAAAAACCCGGTCGAAAGGGACGTGAAATACTGTTCTGCGCATGTTCTATCTGCAAGGAATCTTGGTCTTTTGAGTCCACAAACTACTTGTGATACAGTTTAATTGATACGACGTAAAGAAAATGTGCGGAAACGATCGTTCAGTTCTTCTCTTGTATTGAAAAAACGCTGCATCGCATCATTGAACATTTTACCACGTCTTGCCGGCTCACACTCTTTTTCTAACAACATGCAGAGAGCCTGCAGCGGCTGCGGCGCCCTTCTTCCTCTGTGGTGTCTGTGTAAAATAAGGTTGAACATGCAAACAGCACACCTAGTGGCAGGAAGTGCAAATGCAGTCATGGCGTCGTGTGGCCGCGGTTTGAATGGGAATAGGCGAACTAGGCGGCCGCCTCGGGCGCAGTGTAGAGCGGAGGGCGTCCCGACCCGACACTCTGTGCTCCGTGTGAGCACTGCTCTGCGCCGCTCCGACGCTGCATGCGAGTACCGCGCCGCTCTCCACAGCTCAGCACCACCCCCCCCCCCCCCGTCTCGTCTCGATCTCGTGGACTCAATCTCATGAGACAGCTCGTCTCGTGGAATTTGTGTCTCCTCCCACCCCTAATATTTAACTAACCATAACAATTATAAAATGTGCAGAAGGGTCCTACACACCATGGCTGGACAAGGATTCATTATTAGCATCTGGCAAAAAGGCTCAAAAAACGCTCAGTTGTGGCTTCACTCTCTTTGTGGCACTTCTGCTCCTTTGCACTTTCCTCTTTCAAAAAGTGAATCAGGTTGTTGCTCTTCTTCCTCTTCTTATCTTATTCCCTGTATAAAAAGTAAAGTGAAATAAGAGTGAAAAGTTATGACGCAAAAGAGGGTAGGCTGCAGCTGTTATATGTGAATAAAAGCACAAGTAATCTGCTGCCAGGCTGGTTATTTTATTATATAATGTTTTTACAATAGTCTGGTTGATATGCAGCACTGCTGTGAAGGAATTATTCATTCACAACCCACACGTTTCATTCTTCATCAATCATACGATCCCAGCGGTGCTCGCTGATGTTAACGTTACCGGTGATACTGCATGATGCAGTAATGTTTACTTTACCAGCGGAGCACAAACGGCAGATTCTCGGGTGTCTTATAAGCTCAAAGCAGAAAGCAGGCTGCGGTAGTATCAATAGAACAATAGAACGTCCCCCCCCCCCGGTCTGAAGGGGTGTGAAGTAGAACTTCACCTGAACGCTCAAAACGAAGGGTTAGGGCCAAACGGCGAGGGCTGAGGGGAGAACTGGAATTCCCCCTGAGTGTCTCTGGAGCAGCAGGGGGTAGAATACACGACACGGTGGCGCCGGTTGTTTATTCATGCGGCAGCAGAACGGGAGGCTGCTCCGAGACGGCGGTCGATGCAGCGTCTGTTGTTCCTAGGTCTGTGACGGTGAAAGCGCTGTAGCGTCACCGTGTCTGTCTGTTGTTACTCCATCTGGTTTGCAGAAGTAATCCCGCTCAGTAATCTGTTTCTGGCTCACTCCACACTGAACTGTACCAAACTTAACACTTTACTTAAAGGATCCATTTAAAAAAAAATCTGAAACACAAATGTCTGAATCTTATTATTTTTTCATACAATATACTTCAAAGGTATACATATAAATGAGATGGGTAGCAAAAACACATTTCAAGAAATCTGCATGTCTTTCAAAAAATTGTATTGAATTTTGGGGTTAGAATCGTCAAAGCAGGGATGACTTTTTGGTTGCTAACTGGTAGGGGAAATATCAAAAAATAGTTTAAAACAAAGGATTCTGCATAATGTAATAAGATGTTTACTATCTGCAGGGGCAGCGACCCCTTGTGGACGTAGTCCTTCGTTTCCCTCAGGGGTTACAGGTGAGCAGCGGCTGGAGCTCATGAACGGATCAGTGTTTCAGAGCTGCCCTCTTCAGTTGGCAAACTGATTAAAATGCAACGAGCAGAGAGCGTGTACATTTTTCTGAAGCTGTCTTGATATTTTGGAATGTTTTTTTCGGGTCATTTTCACAGTTACGAGGTGACTTTATTTAATACAAACCAGAAAATACATGGAGGCTCCTACGGCCGCGTAATGACGTCACGTGATGCAAGACGTTATTACGCAAAGGCACGAACAACATGGCGGGAGCTGGCGCGTATGATGTTTAGAAGAGGTCAGTTTTTTTGTTTTATGTCCACTTCGTTACGTCCTGCAAACATTTCCTCACTTGCTATTGCCAATTCTGAACGCATTCTCTACTAAACGATCGGCCGTAGCACCGGAGATTAGCTAAGTCTCAATCACGGTGTGGAGCAGCCAGAGAGCACGGCGCTCGCCCAGCAGAGGAGAGTTAGCTCCGCAGCAGATATATCCACCGTCTGCTGAACATCCACCGGAAACAGCTCAACACGGAGGATGCTGCAGGACTCAGAGGCTCTCATTTTCAAGAGCCCATTTTACTGTCATAAGGGCTGTATCTTTTTTTTCATGTACAGATTGCGTGATTGCGATCGTTATCTCGACCCGCTGCTTGTTTTTGTTTTTTTTTTTTCTTTCTCATATGCAGTCCCTTTAGCGAACGCATCTTGAATGGACGTCTGACTGCTGTGGTGCCATGGTGCTAACGCTGCTAACGCTGCTAACGCTGCTAACGCTGCTAACGCTGCTAACGCTGCTAACGCTGCTAACGCTGCTAACGCTGCTAACGCTGCCGGTGTTCGACTGTCGGTTTTTTCCTTTCTTCTGTTTCTCCGTTGTCCGGTCGCTGCACAATTTAGCGTGGGCAGGGCGCCGGGCTGAAAAGGTCTGGTGGAAACCCTGCAGGTCATTAACTTCAGATGCTACTTTGTGATCAGTTCAGCAGTAGAGATCAGCTGGTCTGAGCTGACTTTA
>NC_043751.1:32616904-32680325 GCF_902148845.1 Salarias fasciatus
GAGACAGAGACCAGGATTCAGAGACCAGGATTCAGAGACCAGGAGACAGAGACCAGGAGACAGAGACCAGGATTCAGAGACCAGGAGACAGAGACCAGGAGACAGAGACCAGGAGACAGAGACCAGGATTCAGAGACCAGGAGACAGAGACCAGGAGACAGAGACCAGGAGATCAGGAGACACAGACCAGGAGCCCAGGACTCTGGGGGAGCTGGGTTCTCCTCCCGGTCCGGCCTCTTGTGGAACCGTTCTGGTCTCTGCCAACACCCTGGGTCCAGCTCTGATCAGGGACATCACACACCCACACATCGCCCATTCCCCACACGCCCCGCCCACTCCCCCACACGCCCCGCCCACTCCCCTCACGCCCCGCCCACTCCCCTCACGCCCCGCCCACAGGTTCTCAGGAGGAGACGAGCTCATCTGAGGAACTTGATCCAAACTGGATCTGCAGCAGAACCAGAACCCGGGAGCCAGGTGGACCGGTACACACCTGGTCCCTCTGGTCTTCTGGTCCTGGTTCAGGTGGGTTAAAGCTCCTGACACCTGGTCCTCGGCCCGACTAGACGACTATTCTTCAAACATCATTTTGTGAAAATAGAAAAGAATAAAGTTCCTCATAAAACGACTTTTTATTGCTCGATTGTTCTGAACTCAAACGTTTCACCTGATTCCAGATCCAGAGATTTTCCTGCAGCTTTAAATCAAAACTAGATTCTCCCTCGATCCCAGTCTGAGACTGAAAGTTAAGAACTTCAGAACCAAACTCAGCTTCACAGCCTGAACTCTTCAGTCTGATCAGTCCTGGCGCCTGGCAGCAGTTTTCCGACTCTGCGGCGTTGAACCATCAGTTTAAACTTCTCCTCTGCTGTTTGCTCACTGGTCCAGAGATCCAGATGGAACCTTCCAGATGGAACCTTCCAGATGGAACCTTCCAGTTCTCCTCAGATCCTGCTCTAGACCTTTTCAGCAAACATAAAGCACACTGGTACTCTGGCTCCCTCTAGTGGTGCAGATGTGTAACGGCAGTCTGGTTCTCCATCACAGAACCTCAGGACAGAGAGAGACCAGGACCCTGGAGGACACAGAGACCAGGACCCTGGAGGACACAGAGACCAGGACCCTGGAGGACACAGAGACCAGGACAGAGAGACCAGGACCCTGGAGGACACAGAGACCAGGACCCTGGAGGACACAGAGACCAGGACCCTGGAGGACACAGAGACCAGGACCCTGGAGGACACAGAGACCAGGACCCTGGAGGACACAGAGACCAGGACCCTGGAGGACACAGAGACCAGGACCCTGGAGGACACAGAGACCAGGACCCTGGAGGACAGAGACCAGGACCCTGGAGGACACAGAGACCAGGACAGAGAGACCAGGACCCTGGAGGACACAGAGACCAGGACCCTGGAGGACAGAGACCAGGACCCTGGAGGACACAGAGACCAGGACCCTGGAGGACACAGAGACCAGGACCCTGGAGGACAGAGACCAGGACCCTGGAGGACAGAGACCAGGACCCTGGAGGACACAGAGACCAGGACCCTGGAGGACACAGAGACCAGGACCCTGGAGGACACAGAGACCAGGACCCTGGAGGACAGAGACCAGGACCCTGGAGGACAGAGACCAGGACCCTGGAGGACACAGAGACCAGGACCCTGGAGGACACAGAGACCAGGACCCTGGAGGACACAGAGACCAGGACCCTGGAGGACAGAGAGACCAGGACCCTGGAGGACACAGAGACCAGGACCCTGGAGGACACAGAGACCAGGACCCTGGAGGACACAGAGACCAGGACCCTGGAGGACAGAGACCAGGACCCTGGAGGACAGAGACCAGGACCCTGGAGGACACAGAGACCAGGACCCTGGAGGACACAGAGACCAGGACCCTGGAGGACACAGAGACCAGGACCCTGGAGGACAGAGACCAGGACCCTGGAGGACACAGAGACCAGGACCCTGGAGGACACAGAGACCAGGACCCTGGAGGACAGAGACCAGGACCCTGGAGGACACAGAGACCAGAACCCTGGAGGACAGAGAGACCAGGACCCTGGAGGACACAGAGACCAGGACCCTGGAGGACACAGAGACCAGGACCCTGGAGGACAGAGACCAGCAGGGGGTCCAGCAGGGGGTGTGGTTCTGGGACTGACCTGGTGGGGGCGCACGCAGCAGGAGTTGAGGTTGGGGTAGCGGGTTGCCGGGTCGATGCTGTACTGCTCAAAGTTCTTACTGATGTTCTCCGAGGTGGTCTGAGGCAGCAGGCGGTACAGGCTCTCCCTGGGGGGACAGGTCAAAGGTCAACGACCACAGCACCGCCACCGCCCCGACAGAACGCCACAACCAGAGGTCAGCGACCGCCACCCGCAGCCGGCGGTGCCCGAGGGGGCGGAGCCTCCCGGCCTCTCACCTCTCGGCCAGCAGCTCCAGCTCGGCCCGGCCGGCCCTCCAGCCTCGGATCATCCACGCCGTGTCGAACGCCGCCAGGAAGCCGCGGGCGCAGCCGGTGCCATGGGCCAGAAGGGCTGCGGAACCACGACACGCCGTCAGCCGGGGCGGGGGGCGGGGTCGGGGGGCGGAGCCGCACCCACCTCCAGCAGGCTGTCTCCCACCAGCGCCGCCAGCAGGCGGCGGCCGCGGCGCCGCCGGATCAGCGCGGCGCTCTCCGCGGCGTGCATGCAGGTGAAGTCGAAGACGGCCACGTCGGGCCGGCCCTGCTGGTCCACGGCGAAGTCCAGCGCCGGCAGCTGGTACCCGGTCCCGAAGTCCGCCGCCTGCCGGGCGAACGACCGCAAGGCATCCTGGGAAACGTTCTCCGGGCTCAGCAGCCGCTCCGTCTCCGGGAAGTCCTGAGTCCAGACCGGGACCAGAGTCAGGGGATCCGGAAGGACCAGGACCAGGACCAGGACCAGGACCAGGGACCGGCCGGGTCTGTGATTTCGTGTGTGTGTGTGTGAGTGTGAGTGTGAGTGTGAGTGTGAGTGTGAGTGTGAGTGTGAGTGTGTGTGTGTGTGTGTGTGTGTGTGTGTGTGTGTGTGTGTGTGTGTGTGTGTGTGTGTGTGTGTGTGTGTGTGTGTGTGTGTGTGTGTGTGTGTGTGTGTGTGTGTGAGTGTGTGTGTGAGAAAGAGTCCAGCAGGGATGTGTCATCGCTCCAACATCGATGCTGCTGCTGTCCTCCGTCTCACAAGCCAACTTCGGCCCCCGGGAGTCAAAATCATGTTCAGACCCGACGGCCAACTTCTCACCATCAGTGGACTCAGAGCTAAAGGCCGAGCCTCCAGCATGTCACCATGGAGCTGCAGCAGGCAGACCATAATACTCCGTAGCCTCTCAGAAGAGGACCTTCAGCGCCTCCTGTCTGCTTTGCCAGAGCGTACGAACGGCTCGGTCTGGCCGTCAGTATGAAAAAGGCTCAAATGCTCCCCCAACCACCACCGAGCTGCAGCCCGCTCGCCACGTCTCCAAACATGTCCACTGATAACGTCCCACTGGGAAACGCGGACCGCCTCCCGCACCTCGGCGGCCTCGTCTCATCGAAGGCCGTCAGCGATGATGAAGTACGCCGCCGCCTCAGCAGGGCGGGCGGGGCCTTCTGGAGGCTAAGGACGAGAGTCTCCAAGTGGACTCTGAAGTCCTGGTCTGTAAAGCAGTGCTGCTCCCCGCTCGCTGGTATGGATCAGAAGCCTGGACGCACACAGCAGCCCCCTGAAGGCAGAGACGCCTCCGAAAAGTCCTCAGGATTCGCTGGGAGGACAGACGCGCCAACATCAGCGTCCCGGAGGAGGCGGACATCCCCACCGTCGCTGCCGCCGCTGCCCGGAACCAGCTCGGACGGATCGGCCATGTTGTCCCGACGCCTGACCCCCGCCTCCCAAAACAAGTCCTGCACCCCCAGCGAGCTGCAGGGAGGCGGGCTCCGGGAGGCCAGAAGAAGAGACTCAAGGACAAGATGGACACAAACCTAAAGAAGTCCCACAAAGACCTGAAAGCTTGGGAGACACGGCAACCCACAGGCCGACTGGAGGAACGCCGTCCCTGAGGGCGTCGCACGGCACAGCGCTGACCAAGACCAGCGCAGACCGAGGAAGGAGAGAGCAACCACCACACAGGCCCCCCAGAGCCCCCCAGAGCCCCCCAGAGCCCCCCAGAGCCCCCCAGAGCCCCCAGACCCCCCCAGACCCCCCCAGAGCCCCCAGAGCCCCCCAGACCCCCCAGAGCCCCCCAGACCTACCACCACCCACCACCACCCACCCCCCTGTCCACATTGTGTGTGTGTGTGTGTGTTCACAGTGTGTTGTCAGAGTGTGTCTCACTCTCAGCAGCACTCCCTTCTCCAGCAGACTGTGTTTCTTTGCCGTCATGACGAAGTAGTGAGTTTGGTCTTTGTAGTAAACGATGTTCTCCAGGTCGATTCCTGCCGAAGGAGCCGTGATGAGAGGAGAGGGGTCAGAGGTCAGAGGTCGGGGTCAGAGGTCGGGGTCAGAGGTGGTTGCTCACCCGTCTCGTCCCGCAGCTCCAGGAAGAAGCGCTGGTTGAAGATGAAGGCCACGCCGCTGATCTCCTCCACCGACGCCTCCGCCGCGCTGTTCCGGTTCACGAAGTTGGCCGTGATGGCGATGGCCAGCTTCCCCCGGAACTCCTTCCTGGAGAAACCTGCCGCGGAACCGCAGAACCCACGTGACCCGGAGAACCGCAGGGTGGCGGGGTGGCGGGGTCGCGGGGTCGCTCGGTCTCACCCTCCAGAGTGTTCCTCCGTCCGTCGGCTCCGATCACGACGTCAAACTCAAACTCAGAGACGGAGTGAGACGAAGGAAGGACAAGAGCTCTCCAGCCCGGAGCTGAGGGGACACACAGACAGAGACACAGAGAGACACAGAGAGACAGAGGGACAGAGACAGAGAGAGACAGAGGGAGACAGAGGGACAGAGAGACAGAGAGAGACAGAGGGACAGAGGGAGACAGAGGGACAGAGAGACAGAGAGAGACAGAGGGACAGAGGGAGACAGAGGGACAGAGAGACAGAGGGAGACAGAGGGACAGAGACAGAGAGAGACAGAGGGAGACAGAGGGACAGAGAGACAGAGAGAGACAGAGGGACAGAGGGAGACAGAGGGACAGAGAGACAGAGAGAGACAGAGGGACAGAGGGAGACAGAGGGAGACAGAGGGACAGAGAGACAGAGAGAGACAGAGGGACAGAGGGAGACAGAGGGACAGAGAGAGACAGAGAGAGACAAAGTCAAACACAATGATCAAGTTTTACACAGTTTGAACACATCATGAAGTCTGGAGTAATGGGGGCGGGGCTTGTGCAACACGCCCCGCCCCGCCACACTGACCCGCCACCGCCACACTGACCCGCCACACTGACCCGCCACCGCCACACTGACCCGCCACCGCCACACTGACCCACCACCGCCACACTGACCCGCCACCGCCCCGCCACACTGACCCGCCACCGCCCCGCCACACTGACCCGCCACACTGACCCGCCACCGCCACACTGACCCGCCACACTGACCCACCACCGCCACACTGACCCACCACCGCCACACTGACCCACCACCGCCACACTGACCCGCCACCGCCCCGCCACACTGACCCACCACCGCCACACTGACCCGCCACCGCCCCGCCACACTGACCCACCACCGCCACACTGACCCGCCACCGCCCCGTCACCGCGCCGCCACCCGCTCCCTGCAGCATTAGGACTGTTCTCCTGCCGGTTCTCCTCACTCACCGTCCGGTTCCTCGCTGGGTTCCAGCAGCTTGACGAACTCCACGTTGACGTGAACTTCGACCCCCAGGATCAGGCTGACCTTCAGCAGCATCAGCTGCAGCTGGCGGATACCTGCAGAACCAGAGTCAGAACCGGAGGAGGGGAACCGCGGAACCGGACCGCGGACGCGGTTCTGCAGACTCACTGATGTGGTCGATGGATCCGGCGCAGAACTTCCCGTAGAAGTGTTTGGCCCCGAGGCCCCGCAGGTCGTGGATGGCGAAGGGCCACAGGTGCAGAACGTTGTTCCTGGAGAACGTGTCCCGCTTCTCGATCAGAACCACCTTACAGCCCAGCAGGCGCAGCTCGATGGCGGTGCGCAGGCCGCACGGACCCCCGCCCACCACCAGGACCTGGGGGGAGGGGCCGCGTCAGCCAGGCTAGTGCTAATGCTAATGCTGACGGACAGAAAGGGGCACAGCTAGCTCATGCTATTGCTTACTGACAAAGGGGTGCACCGTGTGCTCATGCTAATGCTAATGCTAACGCTAATGCTGACTGACACTAACGCACCGTGAACTCATGCTATTGCTAATGCTAATGTGACTGACAGAAAGGCACACGATGAGCTCATGCTAATGCTAACGCTAATGCTGAATGACACTAACAGGCACTGTGAGCATATGCTAATGCTAATGCTAATGCCAGTCCCCGTCTGTCCCCCTTCAGGATGTGGACGGTCTGGTTCGGTACCCGGGTTCCGCTGCAGGCGCCGTTCTGGCCGTAGACCTTGTTCTGGGCCCTCTTGTCCAGTTTGGTCCACAGAGCCTGGACCTTCCAGGACCGGACGGCGTCCTTCAGGTGGCCGTAGAAGTTGTGGTGGTCCAGCGGGTCCAGGTCCAGCTGTCTGCACAGGGTGCTGAAGGCCTGCAGCGTCCCCCTGCAGCTGGACGCCTGCACCAGGGTCTCAAAGAGACGGACCGCCTGAGACGCTCGCACGTCCTCCACGTCCCCCATCGCTCGGTCCACCTCCTGTCCTCACACTGCCAGCAGGAGGGGACCAGGACCCGATCTGGAGGACAGAGACAGGACAGGATGGAGACAGAGGACGGAGACAGGACAGTGTCAGGACGGAAACGTCCACTGGTTAGGAGAAGTGCAGCAGAACTCTTGTTCCCCTCATGTTGACTGAACGTTCTGTCCGGATCTGCAGATCCTGAAGTGAACAAACACTGATCCGTGTTCCGGTTCCGCTGGTCAGCGTTGCGTTCCGGTTCCGCTGGTCAGCGTTCCGTTCCGGTTCCGCTGGTCAGCATTCCGTTCCGGTTCCGCTGGTCAGCGTTCCGTTCCGGTTCCGCTGGGCAGCGTTCCGTTCCGGTTCCGCTGGGCAGCGTTGCGTTCCGGTTCCGCTGGGCAGCGCTGCGTTCCGGTTCCGCTGGGCAGCGCTGCGTTCCGGTTCCGCTGGTCAGCGTTCCGTTCCGTTCCCGCTGGTCAGCGTTGCGTTCCGGTTCCGCTGGGCAGCGTTCCGTTCCGGTTCCGCTGGTCAGCGTTGCGTTCCGGTTCCGCTGACCAGTGGAAGAATCTGTGCAGATCGGTTCTCCTGCAGCTGCAGCGTCTGAAGGTCTCAAAATAACCTGAAGCATCGAATGACAGAACGTCACGTTCTGCAGGCCGAGGGGGGGCTGCACCGGGACCAGAGGAGAGACAGGTCCACCATTAGACCCCCCCAGGCCCCCCCGCCTCCTCCAGGTTCATCCCCCCCCCCTCCAGGCCCCCCCAGGCCCCCCCCCCACTGCAATGCTGTCCGTCGAATTGCATCTTGGGTAATTTCAGGATGAGTAGTGAACACACGATGTCTACTCAACACTTCTGGCGAATGCAGTATGCATCATGGAACTTCTCGCATACTCCAAATGGCATCCTGCCAGTGTAGACACTGCATACTCAGTAAGTTAGTTGGTAGTAGGCAGTATGGTAGTAGGCAGTATGGTAGTAGGCAGTATGGTAGTAGGCAGTACGCGGTTTGAACGCAGCTGAGATGATGCCGAAGTGCAGAAAAGCTGTAATTCCAGGGAAATTCCAGCAGGGGGCGACGGTGCTGATTTCAAAAGGAGTCCGGGTCTCAGTGGAACCATTCAAACAATTTTCAGAGAGCAGATAAACATCAAAGCTCCCGGGCCCAGACCAGGTCCTGGTCTCTGTCTCTGGTTCTTCTGGACCAGACTCTGGTTTTCACTGAAACCATCGGCTGATTTTGTTTTACCAGTTAAAGTTTTGCACCAATCGCCCAATCACAGCGCCCCTCTGTCCACGTGATGCGGTCACGTGACCGGCGGGACCAATCACATTCCATCTGGTTTACAGAGTCCAGTCTGGAGACGTCCTGCTGGACTCGCTGGAGTCTTCAGGACGGGATCTGGGACGCTGTGGGGACGTCAGGAAGGGTCTGTCCACTGGATTAACGATCTGTGAGACAGGAGCGTTTTTTTGGTTTTTTTTTAACAATTTATTTATTAGTATTTTACAAATACAAATCACAGAATCATTAACAGTAATGGAGCTAGTACTTAAACCCGTAGCCCCCCCCCCCCCCCACCCCCCCCCACCCACCCCCCGCCCAAATCAAACCCTCTAAGCCAGCTCTAACGCTAGCAAAGCTAATTAAAGGTGAAGGTACCTTTAAAGTCACTCCAACATTTTTCAAAAAGATGAGGCTTTTTCATGCATGATGCAATTTCCTGCAGCCACACTGAAGCAGTGGGCGGGGCTTCACTTTTCCATAACATTGCGATGCATTTATTTCAAGCAATTAGGGACTTCCTAAGAAAACGTTTTCTCTCATCCCATCCAGAACAGATAGCTCCCCGAGCAAAATCAGCCTTGGCGAGTGAGGGATCTCTATCCCGGTGACATCTTTAAGTGCATTAAGAACGTGGTCCCAGAATGGTTTCAGCTTTACACAGTCCCAAAACACAGGAATGAGACTCCCTACTGCGACTTCACACCGAGGACAAAGCTCAGAGATCGTACCGTACATTTTGTGTCGTCTCTCAGGTGTAAGATAAACTCTATGAATGAGACTGAACTGAAGACACTGTGACGCCACTAAAGGACAAGTTTGAGCTGTACTGCAGAGTTTCCCATTCAGAATGTGTAAAGCTGAAGCAAAGGTCCTGTTCCCATCATGCTCTGCGTTTCAGGGTTTTATTGGCTAACAGATCTAGCATCCTGCTGTATATCAGAGACACCATGCCCTTCGGGTGCCGCATGTCTTTTAGGATATTTACGGTACTTCATATCCAGATATTTCGCTGTACGATTGGAGCAGATTTATGAGGGCTGGAAAAGTGGTGGCTGGGCTGGTGAAAAACAGAATGATATCGTCTGCATATAAAGAGATAACGTGGTTCACACCCCCGACATGAGAGGGGGGGTCCTTATTGCTACAGCCCGACGTATCCCTGACGGGTACCTCTGGAGAGGGAAAACGTATAACAGCTTGATCATATCGACCATGTTTGGGCCAAAGTTCATTTTACGAAGGACCTCAAACAGAAAGCGCCATTCGAGGCCATCAAAGGCTTTTTCCGCATCCAGTGAAAAACTGGGTCATTTATGGATTCAGCGAAGTGAACCGTGTTGAAGAATTTTCTGACATTGTCTATCGAGGACCGATTTTGAATAAATCCAGTCTGGTCTTTATCAACCAGATCGGGAACTATCTTTTCAAGTCCAGTCGCTTTACTTTAGTCAGCAATTTATACTCGGATGACAGGAGGGAGACTGGTCGGCAGGAGCTGCACAGCTCGGGCTCCTTCAACAGAACACTGGTCAGGGCTCGTTCCGGCGTTCGGGGTGACTGTTGGTTTTCTATGGCATGAATGAAGATCTCCGGGGGGATCCATGGATCCATTCAATTTTCAATAAACTTTTTAAAGAAATCAGTGGTGAAGCCATCAGGACCAGAGGCCCCTCCTCCTGGGAAGCTCATCAGTGCATTTCGTAGCTCTTCTTTTGTTATTTTGCTCTCGAGCTCCTTCTGGTGCTGCAGGAACGTCCAAGTGGTCCAAGAAGCTGTGGACGTCAGGACGTCAGGACGTCAGGACCCCCCCCCCCCGTGGAGAACATGAGGTTTTATAGATCCTGTAGAGGTCGGATTAATCTGGGAGTGTGACCCACAGCAGCTCCACAGGGCCGTCACTGCAGGGACGGAGGCTGGAGGCTGGAAGAACGGCTCCGTCACCTCAGCCCGGGGTCCTGGGTTCCCGGGTTTCTCGGTTCCCGGGTTCCTGGGTTTCTCGGTTCCGTTATCTCGCAGGAAGTTTAGCGCCGCATCACTTTTCACATTCCTGACAGTCCTCAGCGGGTTCCGTCCTCTAATCTCAGATTACAGCGGAACTGGAACAGCTGCTGGAGGAACCGTTCCGCCTGCTGCACATGACGGAGGACAGGAGGACAGACGAGTTCCAGCCGGAACACTGAGAACCAGAACAATGAGAACCGGGGGACTCAGAACCGGGGGACTCAGAACCGGGGGACTCAGAACCGGGGGACTCAGAACCGGGGGACTCAGAACCGGGGGACTCAGAACCGGGGGGACTCAGAACCGGGGGGACTCAGAACCGGGGGAACTCAGAACCGGAGGACTCAGAACCGGGGGACTCAGAACCGGGGGACTCAGAACCGGGGGACTCAGAACCGGAGGACTCAGAACCGGAGGACTCAGAACCGGGGGGACTCAGAACCGGGGGGACTCAGAACCGGGGGACTCAGACCCGGGGGACTCAGAACCGGGGGAACTCAGAACCGGAGGACTCAGAACCGGAGGACTCAGAACCGGGGGACTCAGATCCGGGGGACTCTCAGGTGGTGGAGAACAGCGTTCCTCCGTTATTCCAAGCGTGTTCCACCCATTCCCAGTCGTTCTCTCCGGTGCAGAAGATGGATGTCCAGACGTTCTCCGGACGTCTTCAGATGTTCTTTACATCTTTAACTTCAGGAACCCACAGCTGCTGAGCGGAGAACCCGGACCGACAGAACCTCCACATCATATCCGGTCTGTTCTTCAGGACCGTCTCTCAGCTCAACGTTCCGCCAGCCTGTCGGTTCCGGTTCCTCTCAGATCAGACAGAATGTGGAAAAGCTGAGGTTCTTTTCATATGAGGAACCTGAGGAACGTTTTCCCTTAATCCACTGACATCAGAACAGCCTAAACCTCAAACACACAGAACCCCCGACGCCCAGCGGTTCCAGCAGGAACCTTCCAGAGTGTTCCACAGAGTGTTCCACAGTGTGTTCCACAGTGTGTTCCACAGTGTGTTCCAGTGTGTTCTAGAGTGTGTTCTGCGCTTCCTGCCGGGCCCTGCAGGAACCCAGATGCTAATCGGAGAACGTCTCTTATCTCCGCCTCGCTTCCTGGAACCGGTCTGACTTATAAGGGGGCGTCGGCCTTAAAAGGGGGCGTCGCCACCGTATCAGCTCTGCCAGCGGATAAAAATACCCAGGGGGCCGAGCGGCCGGGGAGCCGGGCTCCGGTGTCAGGCGGCGGAGGAATCCGCCCTGCACCAGCAGCTCCAGGCGCCCGGTTTGATACCCGGCCCAGGAAACAGCCCCGCTGCTCACAGGCACTCCGTCAGACCCCGCCAGCCACAGCAGCCCCAGAGCCGGGACTCGAACCGCCGCTCCATCGTGACGGGAGCAAACCAACCACTGCTGCACCGTGCCGTCAGGAAGATCTACATTTTCAGTTTGATTTGAAGTTAAGTTGAAGCTTGATGCAGTCAAAGGTCAGGTAGAGGGTCCAGGTCAGGGGTCAGGGGTCAGGCTCCGGGTCAGGGTCAGGTAAAGGACCAGGTAAAGGACCAGGACCGACACGTGGAACCAGATCCAGCTGAGCCAGCATTTCACACTCTGTTCACCTGCTGATGAAACCCGACACCTGGACTACTGGAGGACCAGGACCAGGACACGGACCAGGTCCTGGCCCTTGTCCCCTTAGGGACCAGGTTCCTCAGTTCTGACGAGAACCTGGTCCGTCAGTTCGCCTGGACCTCAGACCAGGACCCGATCAGGACCTGATCAGGATCCGGGGAGCCTTCAGAGAAAGTCCAGGTTCAACCAAGTTAAGACTCACCTGCTCCTCCTGCTCCTCCTGCTCCTCCTGCTCCTCCTGCTCCTCTCCCCGGTTCCTCCTGCTCCTCTCCCGGTTCCTCCTGCTCCTCTCCCGGCTCCTCCTGCTCCTCCTGCTCCTCTCCCCGGCTCCTCCTGCTCCTCTCCCGGCTCCTCCTGCTCCTCTCCCCGGACTCAGAGCGCTCCTCCGGCTGCAGATTGAGGCAGTCCCTCGGCGCTCCGGAGCTCCGCTCAGCGACCTGTTGCTCTCAGCACAGCCGCCTGCCGGCTCCCCTCCGCCGGCTTGAAGCTCCGCCACGCCCCGCCCCCCGCGGAAGACGGACTTCCGCTCTGAGCTCTCCACAATAAGAGCCTCAGCAAACCGGAAGAAGAAACATAACTACCTCCAAAGTAAAGGTTCTGGTTCTGGCTCCTGAGGCTCCGGGAGCAGCTGCTGTGCGCAGACAGGCACAGCGGAGAGTCTGGCCTCACATGTGGGGGGGTCTGGGTTCGAATCCTGACTCAGGACACGGACCAGGATGGTGGTTTTGTGGCTTGTGGAAGTGGAACTTGTGTAAGCTCACCCGACCAAATCTTTACCCCTGTAACCTGTGTTGTTCTTCTTAAAAAATGATGAGGTATCACTTTTTTGAACAAATGAGCTTGTGCTCAAACTTTAATAAAACAGTTTAGCATCGTTGCTTTACATTCATTTCTCCATGTTACTCCAAGTGTCTTCTTCGTGTTCCCTGCTTGATAACATTCCTGTTAGCACCTAGTGCCCTCTGGTGGAGACACAACACAACAACATGCATATCACAACAGTAAC
Organism: Salarias fasciatus; assembly: GCF_902148845.1. Classification (NCBI taxonomy): domain Eukaryota; kingdom Metazoa; phylum Chordata; class Actinopteri; order Blenniiformes; family Blenniidae; genus Salarias; species Salarias fasciatus. The sequence goes on from NC_043751.1 coordinate 32,629,580, forward strand.
CTGTGGATTTACCGACATATGGAAATAAATGGGTCGCAGCACCCGAACGCAAAAAGAGCGTGGAACCTTCTGATTGGAGCGCCGTGCGGGCACGCGTCCTAGACTCTCCCTCTACACCCTCAAAAGAACTCAAAGTGTAGCAGCCCTATAGGGGAAGGGCTGTACGTTTTAAGTGAAAGACTGCTGTACAAAGGATCGCGGACGAGGAATCAGCTGATTGATTGGCAATCAGCTGCGGACTTCCGGGTCGCGGAACAGCTGGAGGCTGCAGGAGCGTCGCGCCGCCGTTCATGGAAGCACACAGGACCGCGATTGGCGAGGTCCACGCGGGTGCATTGGGCGCCGCGGTGCGAGGTGAGCCGAGCTGAAGACCACGATTGGCGGGGTCGAACGGCACCAGCGAGCGGCGGAGCGGCAGCGAGCGACACCAGCAGGCAGCAGCAGAGCCGAGCAGCGCGGCGGAGGCACGGCAGCGAAACTCTGACCGACGGGGTCGAGCGGCACCACTGAGCGGCGGAGCGGCGGCGAGCAGAGCCAACCAGCGCGGCGCAGCGCGGCGGAGGCACGGCAGCGACGGAGCCGGAGCCGTGCAGAGGACGTCTGGAGACAGCGGAGCAACAGAGGAGGAAAACTTGCAAAGAGTTCATATGAGGAGGTACCCGGTAGCCCTGCTACCACACACACGCTCATCATACGGCCATTTACTAAAAGTGTGAAGACAATAACTGAAGCTTGAACTACAGACATTGTTTGGAAGTAAAAGACTTTTTTTTCATGGGCGGAAATTAAGTTGTGCGTTTGGACTTTTGATACAATTACTGAAGAATTTACGTTTTCCTTTTGTCTTTAAATGAACTGATATTTACTGTGAAAGAGTGATCTATTAGTGTATGGTTTTTCTGTAACGCGTTATTGGCCGTGTATTTGGAAATAAGGGTACAGTTTGAAGGTGTGAGTGTGAATGAACTCGCTGCAGCTGTCATGCTTGATGCAGCTATGGTGAAAAAGCAAACTCTCTCCAAGTCTGCTGTCAAGGTTACACGAAGCAGTAGGCATGCTTCATCTATGCTCCTGCAGGCGGAGGCAGAAAGAGCCGCTCTGGAAGCTCGAGCTGCTTTCTTACAGGAGAAACATGCTCTGGAGAGGGAAGCAGAGGACCTGAGAAGGGGAAAGGAAAGGCTGGAGATCCAGACTCAAATGGCTGAGGTGACTGCACAGATATCCAACCTCGCAACTAGAGGTAAAGTTGCAGGGAGTCAGGAGTCAAGTGTGCAGAGCTTTTGTGAGCACTCAGTGGGGGAGAGTTCAAGGAGCAGGGGGAGAAAATGGACTTTGGACTGGAGGAAAGCGTTAACACAGACTCCATGCAGCCCAAGGAATCAACAAGCAGCTGCACATTGCCATGTCCAGGAGCTGGTGATCGTACAGGGGCCGGGAGTGATGGTTGTGTCTTGTCCATCCTGCCTGTTAAGATGGAGTCCAGAAAGATCATCCTCTCAGAACAAGATGCCTGGAGGCACAGACAACATCATCAGAAAGGAGGAATTGTCTAAGTGGCCATACTTGGATGGAATTGGCATTCCTCACATCCAGGCTCAAGTGGAGTTGTTAATAGGGACTAACGCCTGCAGACTGCTTGAACCCTGGGAAGTAATCAGTAGTCATGGGAATGGACCATATGCCGTTAGGACCCTACTGGGTTGGGTTGTCAATGGCAATCTTTCAGGATGCAGTGATGAGCGATGCGACGGTCGCCATCCTGCTGTTACTGTCAACAGGATCTCCTCAGAAGGGCTGAAGGAGCTACAGAAAGACAAGTACAAGAATGACTTACACGAGGAAAAGAGGAAAAGAGCTACCGAGTGATGAAACGGCTCAAGAACAAGAGAACTGTGACAACCTTGGACCGAGAAATGGTCAAAGTTAGGAGGATGAAGAAAGCTAGGAAGAAAGGATCTCAGCCTGACGGCGTTGTTGCGTCAAGGAGGGACGACGAAGAGGACGGGCCTGAAGGTCAGAGAACTCGATGGAAAACTGAGTTGAAACCAGAGGCTGCAGAACCTCCACCATTAAAAGCACGAAGACATGGACATCCTGGAGGCCACAGGCGTGGCGACTGGAGGTGCGGGCGTCGAGGAAGTGAAACTGGTGCTGGGCTCCGCCATGCCCTCCATGCTGGGACATTGGGTCCACCGTGTCGGCCGGACGGCCTGCGCCGGATGTTCCACATCTTTGATGGAGGAGGCGGAAAGGGAAACACCGGAGGAAATGAAGACAGCAGGACGAAGGCCCCAGGGGTGCCTCCGCATGTTGTCTCGAGGCTCAAGGAAAGACATTTAAATGGTAATAGAAATGGAAATGGAAGTTGGGTAAAGTGCTTTCATAAAAAAGGTTGAGAATGATCTATGCAAGTGCTTAACTAAAACCAGCATACTGGATAGGCCGATAACCAAACTCTGTTACAAGAGGCCACAATATGAGTTGCAATTAAGGAAATATTATTGTTGAACATACATTTTTTTAGGGTTGGTTTTTTTCCTTTCTGGTTTGTTGCTTCATTTTGAAATGATTTATATGGCTCCATTATGTGATTATGTTGTGAATTGTTCCTGTCATCCTCACAGGAACAATTCAGGGGCCAGTGTGTAGGAGCCAATTATCATTTTGTTAATTAACCACCAGGGGGCGCAGTATGGGGAAGTATAAAGGGAGCACACAGGTGATCAGGGGCAGGTGTGCATAGAGGGACAGGTAACAGTCTTTCACCGTGTCCAAGCGGCGTGTGGATGGTGGTTTTGTGGCTTGTGGAAGTGGAACTTGTTTAAAGTTGTATTAAGGAGTTTTACAACCTTAAAAATACTTATTTTCCACCATAAATATGTTCCACATTTTTAATGATGTGTACAATGTGCCCTGACAGATTCATTACCAGAACCTCTAACAGCGCTAAACTGTCACTTGAAAGTCACAGTGCCGGTCTGGCTCCAGCATTTTTTTGGGGAGAATTTGAAAAGAATGACGTAATGCGCGCTTCGGCTGGTTAGGTTTCGCTTTGTCCGCCATTACTCAGCCAGCTGCTTAGTGAGCAACAACTGAGCAGGATCTTCCAGAAAGTCAGAACAGACTGGCTTCTAGCACTGCCACAGCTCCACACAGACTCCACCAGGGAGAAGACACTTAAATCTTACTTGAGCGCTTCTAAACGAGCGAAGACGGAGTTCCCCTCTTCCGTGCACGCGAGCCGCAGGCACGTGTTTTTCACTAAGCTGCATTACGCCCAAGGCCTGCAGGGGGCGCTGTTTCACATAAAACGTGCAAACTCCTTAAGGCACCTTTAAGCTCACCCGACCAAATCTTTACCCCTGTAACCTGTGGATTTATAGATAATATATTCACTAATATCATCGACAGTAAGATTATTAGTGGAATTCTGTACAGTGATATAAGTGATCATCTTCCAACCTTTGCTGTATTCCCTCTCACAGTTAAAAGGCAACAGAGTATCAGTGAAAGGGCGATGTCATACAAACGTATTTTTACAAACGAATCAATATCAGCCCTAAGACAAAGTCTTCAAGCTGAAGATTGGAATGCTATCTTTATAGAAAATGATTTAGACAAGGCCTACGATACGTTTTTAACAATATTCACATCATTAGTCGATTTACGCTGTCCGTTGGTTTCCCTAAAAAATGTGAAAAGGCAACAGCGCTCCTTGACAAAGGGCCTGCGCAAAGCATGTAAAAAGAAAAATCAATTATATAAAAAAATTCTTATTAGAACACCTGAAGCTGAAACACGTTATGAATTATATAAAAACAAATTAACTGCAATCCTGAGGAAACGTAAGAAGGATTAGAATCAAACTTGACTTGAAAATAACAGAAGCAATATCAAGGGTATATGGCGGGTGTTGAATAAACTAGTGTTGTAGTCGAGACCACCTAAACCGAGACCAAGACATGGCCGAGACCACAGTGTGTCGAGACCGAGACAAGACCAAGACTTTGAGGGGTCGAGACCGAGTCAAGACCGAGACCAGACAGATCGAGACCGAGACCGAGACAATACTAAATTTTACTTAGCCGTTGTATTCAATGCTTTTCATTAGTTTTCAGGTAAGTGTAAGATTGCTTGTAATAAACTTGTCTGCAACTAAAGAACAATTCAACATGTCTCTTCAACGTAGCATTGTCGTGTTATATATGTTAAATTAGCAGCTGGGGAAACCTGTCTCTGTGACCCCATACAGACACCACACACTAGAAGACAACAGAAGACAGATCGAAGCAGGTCTTCCTCTCCTGATCTTCTAGTGTGTGTGTCACTCTGGAGCAGAACACACACTACAAGATTCTGTCAGAAAATCACTCCTCACTCTTCTAAATCTCGCATAGTCAAACGTGACTTTGCGCAGTTTCCCTTCATTCCTGTGTTTACATTCATCTCCACTTTTAATAATAAGCAGAGAGCTCATTCCTTCTGTACATTCATTCATATTCTTTTTCACTGTCATATAATGAATATATTTCTCTGATATATATTCCTGTCTCCAGCTCTGACAGCTGAAATGGGATTTTTTTTTTTTTCAAAGCAGCGCCTGGTGAGGCGGAGCTGTTCAGCCAATCAGGGAGCTCTATTCCGAGGGTGTGGACAGGTCGACTTTCAGCTGATCGGCTCCTTTCAGAGCGCACCACACACCACAGGATTTGCAATCGGAAATATTAAAACCTTTTATAGTCCAGGCAATTTCCGCCCGAAATTTCTACTGAAGATGTACAGAAAGTAAACTGAATGCTGTTCTTGAACTGTTTGGAGTACATGCCTGGTTGGGGTCTCATTTGAAAGTTGACAACCTGTATTTTCACCCAGTGCAGTCAGAATTACTCTCGGTGCTACTGCCACAGATTTATTCATGTTGCAGCACACTGAATTAGGATGAATTTCATTCTCGCCTGAATTTTTTCCCTCATAAAACACCTGGAAATAAGTCTGGAAGCACTGTGCGAGCTTGAAAACACAATTTTGCTAAAGCCTGGGGTCTTACATAGTTCAGGTCAAGATGTCAGAGCAGTAATACAAGAAATGAGGGTTTCACACATGTATTTGTACTGCTATGCCCCGGCGGGGTCAGTTTTGGACATCCTCTGTATACCCCCTGGATGCCCTCTGTACAATGGTATATGTTGGTTTTTGGCCCGTTTTTACATTATTTTCACTCCAAAAGCTCATAAAGTACTCAAAAAATCCCTTCAGAGAGGCTTCAGTGTGGGATAAGGCACTCAGACTGAGAGGAGCAGGGACAGACAGCAGGTGCATCCCTCAGCAGATGTCTGAGAAGTCACAAAACCCCGCTAGCGGGCCAGCCAGCCATTCAGCAAGCTCATTGGCTACCAGCCCTGTCAGTCAAACGTTTCCACCGACGTGATTGGCTCAGAATACGTTGATGACGAGCGATGACGGAGGCTCCATCAGTCTCGGCAGCGGTTGGCTGGTTAGTCCTCGAAGGCAGCGACGAGTCACTTGATTGGTTGAAATGTGATGAATAAACATGAGAAACCGTTCAGTCGCCATATTGGATATCCTCAGCGCGAGTGAAATTTTATTTCTGATAAAAGTATGGATTATCATAGGACGTGCGCGTGTGGTGGCACGTGTAATTCTGGATTATTTGCTCATTTCAAGACATTTTTGGACAAAAGGCTATACTTTCTAGCTTTGCCTGGATGCATACGTTTGGACTGTGGCAGTTTTTGCTGGATTATCTGGATTATGGATCATCTGTGATCAGTTCTGAGCCTCCAAAGGTGAGTTGCGCTGTTTACTTAATTTGCTGTATGTTGGACAAATGTGTTTATATTACCCGCTGTGGTAATCACATCTGAAAGTGGTTTATACCGATGGATTCACGAGAATTTAAACGGTACGTAGTGTGTCCCAAGGACAGACCGGCGTATTTTAAACATGTTCATTATCTACGATCTCCCCTTCCGATGCCTCCGATCGCAAAAAATCTCTCTAAACACGCTGCACACCACATGAAGCTCGAACCCGAACTCATTTGCATACTCACGACAATTAGACCTTGTCGGCTTCAGTCGGGAGGAGAAGATCGCAGCAAAATTCAGCCCGATCATCCTGTAGTGCAGCGGTCGGCAACTAGATTTGGCATCGGGCCATTTTTTGGGGGGCACATGAATCGCGGGCCAGAGGACTGGAGCTCGCGCGCGTCCATCCACGGAGTTCAATCGCTGAACAGGCGAGGCAGTTGACAAGCAGTTCAGCTTTTGCAGCTGTGGTCTCGGCTGGTCTCGCCGTAAAATCCCGAGTCCTCTGTGCCCGAGACCGAGACGAGACCGAGTAAAAATGTGGTCGAGTGCGAGACGAGACCGAGATCTTCAAAAAGTGGTCTCGAGACCGATCTCGAGTACTACAACACTAGAATAGACTGTTCAGGAGGGACAGTAAACTAGGTTGCACCACAGATTTCTATATTGTAAACAACAATGAAACCTCCAACATTAATGAAGTTGTGAATTGCTTTAATGACTACTTTGTAAACATTGGCCCTCAACTGGCTCTGGAAATATCATCTTCTGGCTCATCCCGTGCTCGCACAGACGTCTGTCCTTATGATAACGCAAATTCTTTTTTCCTCACACCGGTTGGTCATGATGAGATTATTAGTACCGTATTGGCCCGAATATAAGACGACTCCGATTATAACACGACCCCTATTTTTCAACGATCATTTTGTGGAAAAAAAAAAATTCTGAAGACAGTAAGGCCACTCATAAAACAACTTTTTATTATACAATTATTATAAACTCAAAAACTCACAACTGAGATAACATTTCACGAGATATAAAATGAAAAAATATATTCTCTTTCTCAAAATAAGAAACAATAAGCAACAAATAAGAACCTCAAGGGGTCAAAACTGCATAAATGAAGTAAATAACTGTCCAGGTCCTTCAGCTGAATCAGGCTCTGGTGGTGGACATTCCGTCTGTCCGTCTTTCAGAGACGTCTTCTCTCTCCCTTCTATCAGTCTCTCTGAAGCGTCTCTCAGGACCACGGAAAGCTTTTCTCATAGCGTTAGCATCTGGAGTGTTTTTTCTGTGCTCTCCAATAAGAACGAGGCTCTGCTCCACCAGACCTCCTGGCGGCTTGGCAGTAGTTTGATGACTCTGCTGCGTTGATCACCGTCAGTTTAAAGTTGGTATCATAACTTCTCCTCTGTTGTTGCTCAGTTGTCCAGCGTTCAGCCCCTTTGTTCCAGATGATCCGCCACTTTTCATCAGATCATTTGATCTCATTTCATCGCTCCACTCGCTCTCTGCTCAGTGATACTTTGGCTCCATCTAGCGGCGCGGATGCGTATTGACCATTTACCGTAAGTCCGCGATTATAACACCACCCCACTTTTGAGGATGCAGTTTCTGGAAAAAAACATCGTCTTATATTCGGGCCAATACGGTATTGTGAATAATTTCAAAAACAAAAGATCAATAGATTGTGACTATCTGGATATGGCTTTGATTAAAAGTGTCATTTCTGACATTGGGAAACCTTTAAATTATATATGCAATCTATCATTTCAAACAGGTGTATTTCCAATGAAAATGAAAACCTATGGAGGTAAATTTGTTTCTTTATTTTTCAATCGGAAAAAAAAGTTGCTCCAATCGCAAAACATGTTTTAAATCAGAAAAAACTTCACTTTTATCAAAAAAAAACGTTTTCAATCAAAGAAAAAGCTTGTTCAAACCCAAAAGAAGAATTGGATACCCAAAAAAATTGCATATAAACACGTTTTTTCTTTGATAGAATTTTTTATATTGGTTGAAAATACATTTTTTGATTGAAGTCCTGTTTTTGGATTTGAGCCATATTATGGGTAGGACATTTGTTTCTTTAATATTCAATCAAAGATATAACTTCAATCGAAAAAAATGTTTTCAATCAAAGCACAAAAAAGAGGCTTCAAAACTTTTTTCACTTTGATCGGAAAAAAGGTGTTTGAATGTCAAAACAAAGTCGAAACACTCCGAACATTTTTTTTGTGCTTTGATTGAAAACATTTTTTTCGATTGAAGTTATATCTTTGATTGAATATTAAAGAAACACATGTCTTACCCATAATATGGCTCAAATCCAAAAACAGGACTTCAATCAAAAAATGTATTTTCAACCAAAAAAAAAAAAATTCTATCGAAGAAAAAACGTTTTTATATGCAATTTTTTGGGGTATCCAATTTTTTTTTGGGTTTGAGCAAGTTTTTTCTTTGATTGAAAACGTTTTTTTTGTTTTTTTTTTTTTTATTGAAGTGAATTTTTTTCTGATTTAAAACATGTTTTGCGATTGGAGCAACTTTTTTTTCGATTGAAAAATAAAGAAACAAATTTACCTCCATAAAAACCGCCAGAGTCATTCCTGTGTTTAAAACTGGAGACAAACAACAAATCGGGAATTACAGGCCATTCTCACTAATATCACAATTCTCAAAAATCTTAGAAAAACTGTTCACAGTACGATTAACTAACTTCATTGATAAATACAAGCTCTTAAATGACAGCCAATATGGTTTTAGAAATAACTCCTCAACTGCAGTGGCCCTGATGGACTTAGCTGAAGAAGTGAGTAATAACATTGAAAACGAAGAAATCACACTGGCAATATTCATCGATTTAAAAAAAGCCTTTGATACCACTGATCATAGTGTACTGATTAGAAAGTTGGAAAGATTTGGTGTTAGAGGCATTTCTCTCCATTGGCTTAATTCTTACATCACAAATAGGCAGCAATATGTGCAAATGGGAGAACAAGTCACTGTTAAAGTGTATCTCCTGCGGTGTCCCCCAGGGGTCAGTATTGGGACCATTGTCATTTTTGCTGTACATAAATGATCAGTGCAATGTCTCAGGGAAAGCTAAGTTAGTGCTTTTTGCTGATGACGCTTCCATCCTCTTTCAGGTACAGACCTCTCACAGCTACTGCTCGAGGCCACTTCCGAAGTAGATACAATGAAAAATTGGTTTAATGAAAATAAACTCTCACTTAACCTTAAAAAAGCAAAAATTATGATATTTTCTAATAAAAAAAAGTCAATGTTGACGTGATTATGAAAATAAACGATGAACCTATAGAAATGGTTAATACGCATACCTTTTTAGGTGTTGTGCTCGACCATAAGCTGTCATGGAAACCCCACACCGCTCACATTGATTCCAAGATTGCAAAGTGTATTTCCATCTTGGGTAAATCTAGGTATTTTCTGAATTACAAATCACGTTACACCATCTACTGCGCTCTGGTACTGCTGTATATTACCTACTGTCTTGAAGTCTGGGGGAATACTTACAGAATTATCTGCACTCTGTCACTGCAGCAGAAAAGAGCAGTACGTACTGTCCATAACCTCGGTTACAGAGATCGTACAAACTCGCTGTTCCTGGAATCAAGAACCCTGAAACTCGATGACCTGATAAAACTAAAATCTCTTTTAATAATGTTTAAAACTGGACACGGTATGCTACCCATCCAAATCCAACTAATGTTTAGTCATAAAGACACCGAGTACAATCTCAGAGCTAAAACTAATTTCCAAAAGCGCTATGTTCGAACTGCAATGAAACAAATGTTCATCACAAGAAGTGGGGTTGTGTGGGGTTCCATTTGTGTCAAAAAACAGTGCATGTGATATGTGTCGATGTTGGTCTATGCTGTTGCTGTGTGTGTTTGGCTGATGTCTATGGGATTAATGTTTTTGCCAAGTGTTGTTGCTTTATGTATATGTTTATGGTGCATGTGTGTTTGCTGCATATGTAGATGTTGCACATGTATTTGCTGCCATAATTACGCTCATCATCAGCCCGATACCATTTTTGTTAGGACCTCTTAGGTGCCCTGATTGATGCCTGAGGCAAAAACGATTTTAAAATTGAAACATTCTAAACCTTTTATTTAAAGGTGCCTTAAGGAGTTTGCACGTTTTATGCGAAACGGCGCCCCCTGCAGGCCTTGGGCGTAATGCAGCTTAGTGAAAAACTCGTCCCTGTGGCTCGCGTGCACGGAAGAGGGGGACTCCGTCTTCGCTCGTTTAGTAGCGCTCAGTAAGATTTCCGTGTCTTCTCCCTGGTGGAGTCTGTGTGGAGCTGCAGTGCTAGAAGCCAGTCTGTTCTGACTTTCTGGAAGATCCTGCTCAGTTGTTGCTCACTAAGCATCTGGCGGAGTAATGGCGGACATAACGAAACCTATCCAGCGCATTACGTCATTCCTTTCAAATTCTCCCCCCAAAAGACTCTGGAGCCGGACCGGCACTGTGACTTTCAAGTGACAGTTTAGCCTGTTAGAGGTTCTGGTAATGAATATGTCAGGGCACATTGTACACAGCATTAAAAATGTGGAACATATTTATGGTGGAAAATAAGTATTTTTAAGGTTGAAAAACTCCTTAATGCACCTTTAAAGACCAATATTTTTCATAATGTCGAATTAAAAATTGGATCACGCATGGCTCATTTTAACAGCGATTAATGACGAGAGCAGCGATCAGGCAGACCAACGACCAGGACCAACAGCAGAGCAGCATGAGCCGACCACAGGAGACAAACACGTGCAGACAACTTCCCAAGCCACCAGCAGAGGGCGACATCAGTGAGTAAAGACCACAACACATACCGGCGCAACGTATGCAACAAACACATTTACAATATACACATATGCAGCAAACACATATGCACCATATACATATACATTAGACTGCGGTCAAGCCCGCCCTCATTTCAGAAAGCACGGTCAACCTAGCACTCAATTGATTCTGTGGTGCGCGCATACTTTGTGCATTACGGGAACAGCGTTTTCACAGTGACTTCACAATAAAAGCTGGGTTAAATTGAATGTGATCTTACTTTTGATTTGGTTAACCAAGTTACGCTCTTTAAGTTTTCACGACCTGGACTGACAGGCACAGTAAAATAGATAATCTTCTGCGACAATGTCAGAACTAAATCTATCAAATCAAACACCAACACACACCAAACACCAACAGACGCCAATAACAAATACCCTGTTACCAACAACCCCCCCCACTTCTGTCTGATAGAACCCCCCCCCCCCCCCCCCCCCCCGCCCCCGCAGGGTCCCATTCAACGATTGTCATCCAGATCTGATGTGTGGTTTCAAAATAAGAGCCCTCTGAAAACTGACATTTTGACTCATCCAAACGAATTCAAAGATGCATTGCTCCAAAACGCCCTGTTGCCGAGATACCATTCCACTTCTCACTGATAGACGCCCCCCCCCAGGGTCCCAGTCACCGAGTGTCATCCAGATCTGATTTGTAGTTTCAAAATAAGAGCCCTCTGAAAACTCACATTTTTGACTCGTCCAACCAAATTCAAAGTTGCATTGCTCCAAAACGCCCTGTTGCCGAGCAACCATTCCACTTCTGACTGATAGTCGGCCCCCCCAGGGTCCCAGTCACCGAGTGTCATCCAGATCTGATTTGTAGTTTCAAAATAAGAGCCCTCTGAAAACTCACATGTTTGACTCATCCAGCCAAATTCAAAGTTGCATTGCTCCAAAACGCCCTGTTGCCGAGCAACCATTCCACTTCTGACTGATAGTACGCCCCCCCAGGGTCCCATTCACCAAGTGTCATCCAGATCTGATGTGTATTTTCAAAGTAAGAGCCCTCTGAAAACTGACATTTTTGACTCATCCAACCAAATTCAAAGTTGCATTGCTCCAAAACTCCCTGTTGCCGAGCAACCATTCCACTTCTGACTGATAGTGGGCCCCCCCAGGGTCCCATTCACCAAGTGTCATCCTGATCTGATTTATAGTTTCAAAATAAGAGCCCTCTGAAAAAGCGCATTTTTGACTCATCCAGCAAAATTCAAAGTTGCATTGCTCCAAAACGTCCTGTTGCCGAGCAACCATTCCACTTCTGACTGATAGTCGGCACCCCCAGGGTCCCATTCACCAAGTGTCATCCAGATCTGATGTGTATTTTCAAAGTAAGAGCCCTCTGAAAAGCGCATTTTTGACTCATCCAGCCAAATTCAAAGTTGCATTGCTCCAAAACTCCCTGTTGCCGAGCAACCATTCCACTTCTGACTGATAGTCGGCCCCCCCAGGGTCCCATTCACCAAGTGTCATCCAGATCTGATGTGTATTTTCAAAGTAAGAGCCCTCTGAAAAGCGCATTTTTGACTCATCCAGCCAAATTCAAAGTTGCATTGCTCCAAAACTCCCTGTTGCCGAGCAACCATTCCACTTCTGACTGATAGTCGGCCCCCCCAGGGTCCCATTCACCAAGTGTCATCCAGATCTGATGTGTATTTTCAAAGTAAGAGCCCTCTGAAAAGCGCATTTTTGACTCATCCAGCCAAATTCAAAGTTGCATTGCTCCAAAACTCCCTGTTGCCGAGCAACCATTCCACTTCTGACTGATAGTCGGCCCCCCCAGGGTCCCATTCACCAAGTGTCATCCAGATCTGATGTGTAGTTTCAAAATAAGAGCCCTCTGAAAACTCACATTTTTGACTCATCCAGCCAAATTCAAAGTTGCATTGCTCCAAAACGCCCTGTTGCCGAGCAACCATTCCACTTCTGACTGATAGTCGGCCCCCCCAGGGTCCCATTCACCAAGTGTCATCCAGATCTGATGTGTAGTTTCAAAATAAGAGCCCTCTGAAAACTCACATTTTTGACTCGTCCTACCAAATTCAAAGTTGCATTGCTCCAAAACGCCCTGTTGCCGAGCAACCATTCCACTTCTGACTGATAGTCGGCCCCCCCAGGGTCCCAGTCACCGAGTGTCATCCAGATCTGATTTGTAGTTTCAAAATAAGAGCCCTCTGAAAACTCACATTTTTGACTCGTCCAGCCAAATTCAAAGTTGCATTGCTCCAAAACGCCCTGTTGCCGAGCAACCATTCCACTTCTGACTGATAGTCGCCCCCCCCAGGGTCCCAGTCACCGAGTGTCATCCAGATCTGATTTGTAGTTTCAAAATAAGAGCCCTCTGAAAACTCACATTTTTGATTCGTCCAACCAAATTCAAAGTTGCATTGCTCCAAAACGCCCTGTTGCCGAGCAACCATTCCACTTCTGACTGATAGTCGGCCCCCCCAGGGTCCCATTCACCAAGTGTCATCCAGATCTGATGTGTATTTTCAAAGTAAGAGCCCTCTGAAATAGCGCATTTTTGACTCATCCAGCCAAATTCAAAGTTGCATTGCTCCAAAACGCCTTGTTGCCGAGCAACCATTCCACTTCTGACTGATAGTACGCCCCCCCAGGGTCCCATTCACCAAGTGTCATCCAGATCTGATGTGTATTTTCAAAGTAAGAGCCCTCTGAAAAGCGCATTTTTGACTCATCCAGCCAAATTCAAAGTTGCATTGCTCCAAAACTCCCTGTTGCCGAGCAACCATTCCACTTCTGACTGATAGTCGGCCCCCCCAGGGTCCCATTCACCAAGTGTCATCCAGATCTGATGTGTAGTTTCAAAATAAGAGCCCTCTGAAAACTCACATTTTTGACTCATCCAGCCAAATTCAAAGTTGCATTGCTCCAAAACGCCCTGTTGCCGAGCAACCATTCCACTTCTGACTGATAGTCGGCCCCCCCAGGGTCCCATTCACCAAGTGTCATCCAGATCTGATGTGTAGTTTCAAAATAAGAGCCCTCTGAAAACTCACATTTTTGACTCGTCCTACCAAATTCAAAGTTGCATTGCTCCAAAACGCCCTGTTGCCGAGCAACCATTCCACTTCTGACTGATAGTCGGCCCCCCCAGGGTCCCAGTCACCGAGTGTCATCCAGATCTGATTTGTAGTTTCAAAATAAGAGCCCTCTGAAAACTCACATTTTTGACTCGTCCAGCCAAATTCAAAGTTGCATTGCTCCAAAACGCCCTGTTGCCGAGCAACCATTCCACTTCTCACTGATAGTCGCCCCCCCCAGGGTCCCAGTCACCGAGTGTCGTCCAGATCTGATTTGTAGTTTCAAAATAAGAGCCCTCTGAAAACTCATATTTTTGATTCGTCCAACCAAATTCAAAGTTGCATTGCTCCAAAACGCCCTGTTGCCGAGCAACCATTCCACTTCTGACTGATAGTCGGCCCCCCCAGGGTCCCATTCACCAAGTGTCATCCAGATCTGATGTGTATTTTCAAAGTAAGAGCCCTCTGAAATAGCGCATTTTTGACTCATCCAGCGAAATTCAAAGTTGCATTGCTCCAAAACGCCTTGTTGCCGAGCAACCATTCCACTTCTGACTGATAGTACGCCCCCCCAGGGTCCCATTCACCAAGTGTCATCCAGATCTGATGTGTATTTTCAAAGTAAGAGCCCTCTGAAAAGCGCATTTTTGACTCATCCAGCCAAATTCAAAGTTGCATTGCTCCAAAACGCCCTGTTGCCGAGCAACCATTCCACTTCTCACTGATAGTCGGCCCCCCCAGGGTCCCAGTCACCGAGTGTCATCCAGATCTGATTTGTAGTTTCAAAATAAGAGCCCTCTGAAAACTCACATTTTTGACTCGTCCAACCAAATTCAAAGTTGCATTGCTCCAAAACGCCCTGTTGCCGAGCAACCATTCCACTTCTGACTGATAGTCGGCCCCCCCAGGGTCCCATTCACCAAGTGTCATCCAGATCTGATGTGTAGTTTCAAAATAAGAGCCCTCTGAAAACTCACATTTTTGACTCGTCCTACCAAATTCAAAGTTGCATTGCTCCAAAACTCCCTGTTGCCGAGCAACCATTCCACTTCTGACTGATAGTCGGCCCCCCCAGGGTCCCATTCACCAATTGTCATCCAGATCTGATTTGTAGTTTCAAAGTAAGAGCCCTCTGAAAACTGACATTTTTGACTCATCCAACCAAATTCAAAGTTGCATAGCTCCAAAACGCCTTGTTGCCGAGCAACCATTCCACTTCTGACTGATAGTCGGGCCCCCCAGGGTCCCATTCACCAAGTGTCATCCAGATCTGATGTGTATTTTCAAAGTAAGAGCCCTCTGAAAAGCGCATTTTTGACTCATCCAGCCAAATTCAAAGTTGCATTGCTCCAAAACTCCCTGTTGCCGAGCAACCATTCCACTTCTGACTGATAGTCGGCCCCCCCAGGGTCCCATTCACCAAGTGTCATCCAGATCTGATGTGTATTTTCAAAGTAAGAGCCCTCTGAAAACTGACATTTTTGACTCATCCAACCAAATTCAAAGTTGCATTGCTCCAAAACTCCCTGTTGCCGAGCAACCATTCCACTTCTGACTGATAGTGGGCCCCCCCAGGGTCCCATTCACCAAGTGTCATCCTGATCTGATTTATAGTTTCAAAATAAGAGCCCTCTGAAAAAGCGCATTTTTGACTCATCCAGCAAAATTCAAAGTTGCATTGCTCCAAAACGCCCTGTTGCCGAGCAACCATTCCACTTCTGACTGATAGTCGGCACCCCCAGGGTCCCATTCACCAAGTGTCATCCAGATCTGATGTGTATTTTCAAAGTAAGAGCCCTCTGAAAAGCGCATTTTTGACTCATCCAGCCAAATTCAAAGTTGCATTGCTCCAAAACTCCCTGTTGCCGAGCAACCATTCCACTTCTGACTGATAGTCGGCCCCCCCAGGGTCCCATTCACCAAGTGTCATCCAGATCTGATGTGTATTTTCAAAGTAAGAGCCCTCTGAAAAGCGCATTTTTGACTCATCCAGCCAAATTCAAAGTTGCATTGCTCCAAAACTCCCTGTTGCCGAGCAACCATTCCACTTCTGACTGATAGTCGGCCCCCCCAGGGTCCCATTCACCAAGTGTCATCCAGATCTGATGTGTATTTTCAAAGTAAGAGCCCTCTGAAAAGCGCATTTTTGACTCATCCAGCCAAATTCAAAGTTGCATTGCTCCAAAACTCCCTGTTGCCGAGCAACCATTCCACTTCTGACTGATAGTCGGCCCCCCCAGGGTCCCATTCACCAAGTGTCATCCAGATCTGATGTGTAGTTTCAAAATAAGAGCCCTCTGAAAACTCACATTTTTGACTCATCCAGCCAAATTCAAAGTTGCATTGCTCCAAAACGCCCTGTTGCCGAGCAACCATTCCACTTCTGACTGATAGTCGGCCCCCCCAGGGTCCCAGTCACCGAGTGTCATCCAGATCTGATTTGTAGTTTCAAAATAAGAGCCCTCTGAAAACTCACATTTTTGACTCGTCCAGCCAAATTCAAAGTTGCATTGCTCCAAAACGCCCTGTTGCCGAGCAACCATTCCACTTCTCACTGATAGTCGCCCCCCCCAGGGTCCCAGTCACCGAGTGTCATCCAGATCTGATTTGTAGTTTCAAAATAAGAGCCCTCTGAAAACTCACATTTTTGATTCGTCCAACCAAATTCAAAGTTGCATTGCTCCAAAACGCCCTGTTGCCGAGCAACCATTCCACTTCTGACTGATAGTCGGCCCCCCCAGGGTCCCATTCACCAAGTGTCATCCAGATCTGATGTGTATTTTCAAAGTAAGAGCCCTCTGAAATAGCGCATTTTTGACTCATCCAGCCAAATTCAAAGTTGCATTGCTCCAAAACGCCTTGTTGCCGAGCAACCATTCCACTTCTGACTGATAGTACGCCCCCCCAGGGTCCCATTCACCAAGTGTCATCCAGATCTGATGTGTATTTTCAAAGTAAGAGCCCTCTGAAAAGCGCATTTTTGACTCATCCAGCCAAATTCAAAGTTGCATTGCTCCAAAACTCCCTGTTGCCGAGCAACCATTCCACTTCTGACTGATAGTCGGCCCCCCCAGGGTCCCATTCACCAAGTGTCATCCAGATCTGATGTGTAGTTTCAAAATAAGAGCCCTCTGAAAACTCGCATTTTTGACTCATCCAGCCAAATTCAAAGTTGCATTGCTCCAAAACGCCCTGTTGCCGAGCAACCATTCCACTTCTGACTGATAGTCGACCCCCCCAGGGTCCCATTCACCAAGTGTCATCCAGATCTGATGTGTAGTTTCAAAATAAGAGCCCTCTGAAAACTCACATTTTTGACTCGTCCTACCAAATTCAAAGTTGCATTGCTCCAAAACGCCCTGTTGCCGAGCAACCATTCCACTTCTGACTGATAGTCGGCCCCCCCAGGGTCCCAGTCACCGAGTGTCATCCAGATCTGATTTGTAGTTTCAAAATAAGAGCCCTCTGAAAACTCACATTTTTGACTCGTCCAGCCAAATTCAAAGTTGCATTGCTCCAAAACGCCCTGTTGCCGAGCAACCATTCCACTTCTCACTGATAGTCGCCCCCCCCAGGGTCCCAGTCACCGAGTGTCATCCAGATCTGATTTGTAGTTTCAAAATAAGAGCCCTCTGAAAACTCATATTTTTGATTCGTCCAACCAAATTCAAAGTTGCATTGCTCCAAAACGCCCTGTTGCCGAGCAACCATTCCACTTCTGACTGATAGTCGGCCCCCCCAGGGTCCCATTCACCAAGTGTCATCCAGATCTGATGTGTATTTTCAAAGTAAGAGCCCTCTGAAATAGCGCATTTTTGACTCATCCAGCGAAATTCAAAGTTGCATTGCTCCAAAACGCCTTGTTGCCGAGCAACCATTCCACTTCTGACTGATAGTACGCCCCCCCAGGGTCCCATTCACCAAGTGTCATCCAGATCTGATGTGTATTTTCAAAGTAAGAGCCCTCTGAAAAGCGCATTTTTGACTCATCCAGCCAAATTCAAAGTTGCATTGCTCCAAAACGCCCTGTTGCCGAGCAACCATTCCACTTCTCACTGATAGTCGGCCCCCCCAGGGTCCCAGTCACCGAGTGTCATCCAGATCTGATTTGTAGTTTCAAAATAAGAGCCCTCTGAAAACTCACATTTTTGACTCGTCCAACCAAATTCAAAGTTGCATTGCTCCAAAACGCCCTGTTGCCGAGCAACCATTCCACTTCTGACTGATAGTCGGCCCCCCCAGGGTCCCAGTCACCGAGTGTCATCCAGATCTGATTTGTAGTTTCAAAATAAGAGCCCTCTGAAAACTCACATTTTTGACTCGTCCAGCCAAATTCAAAGTTGCATTGCTCCAAAACGCCCTGTTGCCGAGCAACCATTCCACTTCTGACTGATAGTACGCCCCCCCAGGGTCCCATTCACCAAGTGTCATCCAGATCTGATGTGTATTTTCAAAGTAAGAGCCCTCTGAAAAGCGCATTTTTGACTCATCCAGCCAAATTCAAAGTTGCATTGCTCCAAAACTCCCTGTTGCCGAGCAACCATTCCACTTCTGACTGATAGTCGGCCCCCCCAGGGTCCCATTCACCAAGTGTCATCCAGATCTGATTTGTAGTTTCAAAATAAGAGCCCTCTGAAAACTCACATTTTTGACTCGTCCAGCCAAATTCAAAGTTGCATTGCTCCAAAACGCCTTGTTGCCGAGCAACCATTCCACTTCTGACTGATAGTACGCCCCCCCAGGGTCCCATTCACCAAGTGTCATCCAGATCTGATGTGTATTTTCAAAGTAAGAGCCCTCTGAAAAGCGCATTTTTGACTCATCCAGCCAAATTCAAAGTTGCATTGCTCCAAAACTCCCTGTTGCCGAGCAACCATTCCACTTCTGACTGATAGTCGGCCCCCACAGGGTCCCATTCACCAAGTGTCATCCAGATCTGATTTGTAGTTTCAAAATAAGAGCCCTCTGAAAACTCACATTTTTGACTCATCCAGCCAAATTCAAAGTTGCATTGCTCCAAAACGCCCTGTTGCCGAGCAACCATTCCACTTCTGACTGATAGTCAGCCCCCCCAGGGTCCCAGTCACCGAGTGTCATCCAGATCTGATTTGTAGTTTCAAAATAAGAGCCCTCTGAAAACTCACATTTTTGACTCGTCCAGCCAAATTCAAAGTTGCATTGCTCCAAAACGCCCTGTTGCCGAGCAACCATTCCACTTCTCACTGATAGTCGCCCCCCCCAGGGTCCCAGTCACCGAGTGTCATCCAGATCTGATTTGTAGTTTCAAAATAAGAGCCCTCTGAAAACTCATATTTTTGATTCGTCCAACCAAATTCAAAGTTGCATTGCTCCAAAACGCCCTGTTGCCGAGCAACCATTCCACTTCTGACTGATAGTCGGCCCCCCCAGGGTCCCATTCACCAAGTGTCATCCAGATCTGATGTGTATTTTCAAAGTAAGAGCCCTCTGAAATAGCGCATTTTTGACTCATCCAGCGAAATTCAAAGTTGCATTGCTCCAAAACGCCTTGTTGCCGAGCAACCATTCCACTTCTGACTGATAGTACGCCCCCCCAGGGTCCCATTCACCAAGTGTCATCCAGATCTGATGTGTATTTTCAAAGTAAGAGCCCTCTGAAAAGCGCATTTTTGACTCATCCAGCCAAATTCAAAGTTGCATTGCTCCAAAACGCCCTGTTGCCGAGCAACCATTCCACTTCTCACTGATAGTCGGCCCCCCCAGGGTCCCAGTCACCGAGTGTCATCCAGATCTGATTTGTAGTTTCAAAATAAGAGCCCTCTGAAAACTCACATTTTTGACTCGTCCAACCAAATTCAAAGTTGCATTGCTCCAAAACGCCCTGTTGCCGAGCAACCATTCCACTTCTGACTGATAGTCGGCCCCCCCAGGGTCCCATTCACCAAGTGTCATCCAGATCTGATGTGTAGTTTCAAAATAAGAGCCCTCTGAAAACTCACATTTTTGACTCGTCCTACCAAATTCAAAGTTGCATTGCTCCAAAACTCCCTGTTGCCGAGCAACCATTCCACTTCTGACTGATAGTCGGCCCCCCCAGGGTCCCATTCACCAAGTGTCATCCAGATCTGATTTGTAGTTTCAAAATAAGAGCCCTCTGAAAACTCACATTTTTGACTCGTCCAGCCAAATTCAAAGTTGCATTGCTCCAAAACGCCTTGTTGCCGAGCAACCATTCCACTTCTGACTGATAGTACGCCCCCCCAGGGTCCCATTCACCAAGTGTCATCCAGATCTGATGTGTATTTTCAAAGTAAGAGCCCTCTGAAAAGCGCATTTTTGACTCATCCAGCCAAATTCAAAGTTGCATTGCTCCAAAACTCCCTGTTGCCGAGCAACCATTCCACTTCTGACTGATAGTCGCCCCCCCCAGGGTCCCATTCACCAAGTGTCATCCAGATCTGATTTGTAGTTTCAAAATAAGAGCCCTCTGAAAACTCACATTTTTGACTCATCCAGCCAAATTCAAAGTTGCATTGCTCCAAAACGCCCTGTTGCCGAGCAACCATTCCACTTCTGACTGATAGTCGGCCCCCCCAGGGTCCCAGTCACCGAGTGTCATCCAGATCTGATTTGTAGTTTCAAAATAAGAGCCCTCTGAAAACTCACATTTTTGACTCGTCCAGCCAAATTCAAAGTTGCATTGCTCCAAAACGCCTTGTTGCCGAGCAACCATTCCACTTCTGACTGATAGTACGCCCCCCCAGGGTCCCATTCACCAAGTGTCATCCAGATCTGATGTGTATTTTCAAAGTAAGAGCCCTCTGAAAAGCGCATTTTTGACTCATCCAGCCAAATTCAAAGTTGCATTGCTCCAAAACTCCCTGTTGCCGAGCAACCATTCCACTTCTGACTGATAGTCGGCCCCCCCAGGGTCCCATTCACCAAGTGTCATCCAGATCTGATTTGTAGTTTCAAAATAAGAGCCCTCTGAAAACTCACATTTTTGACTCGTCCAGCCAAATTCAAAGTTGCATTGCTCCAAAACGCCTTGTTGCCGAGCAACCATTCCACTTCTGACTGATAGTACGCCCCCCCAGGGTCCCATTCACCAAGTGTCATCCAGATCTGATGTGTATTTTCAAAGTAAGAGCCCTCTGAAAAGCGCATTTTTGACTCATCCAGCCAAATTCAAAGTTGCATTGCTCCAAAACTCCCTGTTGCCGAGCAACCATTCCACTTCTGACTGATAGTCGGCCCCCCCAGGGTCCCATTCACCAAGTGTCATCCAGATCTGATTTGTAGTTTCAAAATAAGAGCCCTCTGAAAACTCACATTTTTGACTCATCCAGCCAAATTCAAAGTTGCATTGCTCCAAAACGCCCTGTTGCCGAGCAACCATTCCACTTCTGACTGATAGTCAGCCCCCCCAGGGTCCCAGTCACCGAGTGTCATCCAGATCTGATTTGTAGTTTCAAAATAAGAGCCCTCTGAAAACTCACATTTTTGACTCGTCCAGCCAAATTCAAAGTTGCATTGCTCCAAAACGCCCTGTTGCCGAGCAACCATTCCACTTCTGACTGATAGTACGCCCCCCCAGGGTCCCATTCACCAAGTGTCATCCAGATCTGATGTGTATTTTCAAAGTAAGAGCCCTCTGAAAAGCGCATTTTTGACTCATCCAGCCAAATTCAAAGTTGCATTGCTCCAAAACTCCCTGTTGCCGAGCAACCATTCCACTTCTGACTGATAGTCGGCCCCCCCAGGGTCCCATTCACCAAGTGTCATCCAGATCTGATTTGTAGTTTCAAAATAAGAGCCCTCTGAAAACTCACATTTTTGACTCATCCAGCCAAATTCAAAGTTGCATTGCTCCAAAACGCCCTGTTGCCGAGCAACCATTCCACTTCTGACTGATAGGAGGCCCCCCCAGGGTCCCATTCACCAAGTGTCATCCAGATCTGATGTGTATTTTCAAAGTAAGAGCCCTCTGAAAACTGACATTTTTGACTCAGCCAACCAAATTCAAAGTTGCATTGCTCCAAAATTCCCTGTTGCCGAGCAACCATTCCACTTCTCACTGATAGTAGGCCCCCCCAGGGTCCCATTCACCAAGTGTCATCCAGATCTGATGTGTATTGTCAAAGTAAGAGCCCTCTGCAAAAGCGCATTTTTGACTCATCCAACCAAATTCAAAGTGAGATTGCTCCAAAATGCACTGTTGCCAAGCCACCATTCTGACTGATAGTAGGCCCCGGGGGCTGCTGCGTGTGATTTTGCCTGCCGCTGCAAGGCATGATGGGACGCGGGACTGGGTTTTGGGCCATTTCTTGCCGGTTTGCGTATTCTGTGTGGTTTATTTGTGTTTCATTTATTATGCATGTGTTTTGTTCATTGTTGTTCTCTGCTGTTGCCGTGTTTTCCTTCATTTTGTGTTCCTTTTTGTGTGCACCGTGGCTCAGGGGGACCTTTGGGGGAGGGATGCGGCCTTCGCGCCGCTGGGGAGGGCCTGTTGCTTGTGAACCTAAAGGTCAAACTCAGTCTCCTTCGTTGTCTCCGCCGCTCGAAATCGCCACATTGGTGTCAGAAGTTGGATGGAGCCACGGCAAGCTTCAGATAGAAGACGCCCGGAGAACGCAGGAAGGATCGCCGCGCAGTGGGGGACTCCGAGCCGGCCCGACGGGTCCAGCGATCGGCCGAAGCACCGTCCAGAAGCGGCGAGGATGGCTGAGGACGGTGGCGATCGCGTGGATGCGGGAGCTCGCCCACCCACCGCTCCAGCGAGAGCCGCCGTCAAGCTGCCGAAGTATGATGGCGCCGGCTCACTGGAGCGCTTCATCAAGCAGACACGAGTCGCCGCAACGCACAACAGCTGGAGTGGCCAAGACACCGCCGCGCATCGAGCCCTGGCCTTGGAAGGCAAGGCCCAGCAAGTTCTCTTCGACTTCGTGCCCGGACAAGAGCGGATCCTGGCCGCATTAATCACCGCACTCGAGCGGCGCTTCGGGCGGCGCACCATAGAGGCCGCTGAAAGGGAAAAGCTGAATAACCGCCACCCGCCTTCAAGGAGAAGGGCGTCTTCTTTGGCGGCGTTAGCCAGTTGAACACGGGGCGGCGGTGATTTGGCGCCGACCCGCGGTGTGGAGGAGATTGTCTCGGTTAGTTCTGCTTCCCAGAGGGCCTTCTCCAGGGTCTGTGGTGTAGCGAGCTGCACATGCTGATGCGGCCGCCTGGGGCGGGAGTCCTTGCTGGAATGCATGGAGGAGTTACTCCAGTTACTCCAGCATGCTTACGGGGAAGGTGGGGAAGCCCTGCCGTGCGAATAACTGGACGTCAGTGGTGAAGGAGCCCAGGTTTTCTCCTTGGCGACTGCGGCGGTTATTCAGCTTTTCCCTTTCAGCGGCCTCTATGGTGCGCCGCCCGAAGCGCCGCTCGAGTGCGGTGATTAATGCGGCCAGGATCCGCTCTTGTCCGGGCACGAAGTCGAAGAGAACTTGCTGGGCCTTGCCTTCCAAGGCCAGGGCTCGATGCGCGGCGGTGTCTTGGCCACTCCAGCTGTTGTGCGTTGCGGCGACTCGTGTCTGCTTGATGAAGCGCTCCAGTGAGCCGGCGCCATCATACTTCGGCAACTTGACGGCGGCTCTCGCTGGAGCGGTGGGTGGGCGAGCTCCCGCATCCACGCGATCGCCACCGTCCTCAGCCATCCTCGCCGCTTCTGGACGGTGCTTCGGCCGATCGCTGGACCCGTCGGGCCGGCTCGGAGTCCCCCACTGCGCGGCGATCCTTCCTGCGTTCTCCGGGCGTCTTCTCTCTGAAGCTTGCCGTGGCTCCATCCAACTTCTGACACCAATGTGGCGATTTCGAGCGGCGGAGACAGCGAAGGAGACTGAGTTTGACCTTTAGGTTCACAAGCAACAGGCCCTCCCCAGCGGCGCGAAGGCCGCATCCCTCCCCCAAAGGTCCCCCTGAGCCACGGTGCACACAAAAAGGAACACAAAATGAAGGAAAACACGGCAACAGCAGAGAACAACAATGAACAAAACACATGCATAATAAATGAAACACAAATAAACCACACAGAATACGCAAACCGGCAAGAAATGGCCCAAAACCCAGTCCCGCGTCCCATCATGCCTTGCAGCGGCAGGCAAAATCACACGCAGCAGCCCCCGGGGCCCACTATCAGTCAGAATGGTGGCTTGGCAACAGTGCATTTTGGAGCAATCTCACTTTGAATTTGGTTGGATGAGTCAAAAATGCGCTTTTTCAGAGGACTCTTACTTTGAAAATACACATCAGATCTGGATGACACTTGGTGACTGGGACCCTGGGGGGGCGTACTATCAGTGAGAAGTGGAATGGTTGCTCGGCAACAGGGCGTTTTGGAGCAATGCAACTTTGAATTTGGCTGGATGAGTCAAAAATGCGCTTTTTCAGAGGGCTCTTACTTTGAAAATACACATCAGATCTGGATGACACTTGGTGAATGGGACCCTGGGGGGGCCTACTATCAGTCAGAAGTGGAATGGTTGCTCGGCAACAGGGCGTTTTGGAGCAATGCAACTTTGAATTTGGCTGGATGAGTCAAAAATGCGCTTTTTCAGAGGGCTCTTATTTTGAAACTACAAATCAGATCTGGATGACACTTGGTGACTGGGACCCTGGGGGGGGCCCACTATCAGTCAGAAGTGGAATGGTTGCTCGGCAACAGGGCGTTTTGGAGCAATGCAACTTTGAATTTTGCTGGATGAGTCAAAAATGTGAGTTTTCAGAGGGCTCTTATTTTGAAACTACAAATCAGATCTGGATGACACTTGGTGACTGGGACCCTGGGGGGGCCGACTATCAGTCAGAAGTGGAATGGTTGCTCGGCAACAGGGCGTTTTGGAGCAATGCAACTTTGAATTTGGTAGGACGAGTCAAAAATGTGAGTTTTCAGAGGGCTCTTATTTTGAAACTAGAAATCAGATCTGGATGACACTCGGTGAATCGGACCCTGGGGGGGCCGACTATCAGTGAGAAGTGGAACTGTTGCTTGGCAACAGGGCGTTTTGGAGCAATGCAACTTTGAATTTGGCTGGATGAGTCAAAAATGCGTTTTTCAGAGGGCTCTTACTTTGAAAATACACATCAGATCTGGATGACACTTGGTGAATGGGACCCTGGGGGGGCCGACTATCAGTCAGAAGTGGAATGGTTGCTCGGCAACAGGGCGTTTTGGAGCAATGCAACTTTGAATTTGGCTGGATGAGTCAAAAATGCGCTTTTCAGAGGGCTCTTACTTTGAAAATACACATCAGATCTGGATGACACTTGGTGAATGGGACCCTGGGGGGGCGTACTATCAGTCAGAAGTGGAATGGTTGCTCGGCAACAGGGCGTTTTGGAGCAATGCAACTTTGAATTTGGCTGGATGAGTCAAAAATGTGAGTTTTCAGAGGGCTCTTATTTTGAAACTACACATCAGATCTGGATGACACTCGGTGACTGGGACTCTGGGGGGGCCCACTATCAGTGAGAAGTGGAACTGTTGCTCGGCAACAGGGCGTTTTGGAGCAATGCAACTTTGAATTTGGCTCGATGAGTCAAAAATGCGCTATTTCAGAGGGCTCTTACTTTGAAACTACAAATCAGATCTGGATGACACTTGGTGACTGGGACCCTGGGGGGGGGCACTATCAGTCAGAAGTGGAATGGTTGCTCGGCAACAGGGCGTTTTGGAGCAATGCAACTTTGAATTTTGCTGGATGAGTCAAAAATGTGAGTTTTCAGAGGGCTCTTATTTTGAAACTATAAATCAGATCTGGATGACACTTGGTGAATGGGACCCTGGGGGGGGCCCACTATCAGTGAGAAGTGGAATGGTTGCTCGGCAACAGGGCGTTTTGGAGCAATGCAACTTTGAATTTGGTAGGACGAGTCAAAAATGTGAGTTTTCAGAGGGCTCTTATTTTGAAACTAGAAATCAGATCTGGATGACACTTGGTGACTGGGACCCTGGGGGGGCCCACTATCAGTCAGAAGTGGAATGGTTGCTCGGCAACAGGGCGTTTTGGAGCAATGCAACTTTGAATTTGGCTGGATGAGTCAAAAATGCGCTTTTTCAGAGGGCTCTTATTTTGAAACTACAAATCAGATCTGGATGACACTTGGTGACTGGGACCCTGGGGGGGGCCCACTATCAGTCAGAAGTGGAATGGTTGCTCGGCAACAGGGCGTTTTGGAGCAATGCAACTTTGAATTTTGCTGGATGAGTCAAAAATGTGAGTTTTCAGAGGGCTCTTATTTTGAAACTACAAATCAGATCTGGATGACACTTGGTGACTGGGACCCTGGGGGGGCCGACTATCAGTCAGAAGTGGAATGGTTGCTCGGCAACAGGGCGTTTTGGAGCAATGCAACTTTGAATTTGGTAGGACGAGTCAAAAATGTGAGTTTTCAGAGGGCTCTTATTTTGAAACTAGAAATCAGATCTGGATGACACTCGGTGAATCGGACCCTGGGGGGGCCGACTATCAGTGAGAAGTGGAACTGTTGCTTGGCAACAGGGCGTTTTGGAGCAATGCAACTTTGAATTTGGCTGGATGAGTCAAAAATGCGTTTTTCAGAGGGCTCTTACTTTGAAAATACACATCAGATCTGGATGACACTTGGTGAATGGGACCCTGGGGGGGCCGACTATCAGTCAGAAGTGGAATGGTTGCTCGGCAACAGGGCGTTTTGGAGCAATGCAACTTTGAATTTGGCTGGATGAGTCAAAAATGCGCTTTTCAGAGGGCTCTTACTTTGAAAATACACATCAGATCTGGATGACACTTGGTGAATGGGACCCTGGGGGGGCGTACTATCAGTCAGAAGTGGAATGGTTGCTCGGCAACAGGGCGTTTTGGAGCAATGCAACTTTGAATTTGGCTGGATGAGTCAAAAATGTGAGTTTTCAGAGGGCTCTTATTTTGAAACTACACATCAGATCTGGATGACACTCGGTGACTGGGACTCTGGGGGGGCCCACTATCAGTGAGAAGTGGAACTGTTGCTCGGCAACAGGGCGTTTTGGAGCAATGCAACTTTGAATTTGGCTCGATGAGTCAAAAATGCGCTATTTCAGAGGGCTCTTACTTTGAAACTACAAATCAGATCTGGATGACACTTGGTGACTGGGACCCTGGGGGGGGGCACTATCAGTCAGAAGTGGAATGGTTGCTCGGCAACAGGGCGTTTTGGAGCAATGCAACTTTGAATTTTGCTGGATGAGTCAAAAATGTGAGTTTTCAGAGGGCTCTTATTTTGAAACTATAAATCAGATCTGGATGACACTTGGTGAATGGGACCCTGGGGGGGGCCCACTATCAGTGAGAAGTGGAATGGTTGCTCGGCAACAGGGCGTTTTGGAGCAATGCAACTTTGAATTTGGTAGGACGAGTCAAAAATGTGAGTTTTCAGAGGGCTCTTATTTTGAAACTAGAAATCAGATCTGGATGACACTTGGTGACTGGGACCCTGGGGGGGCCCACTATCAGTCAGAAGTGGAATGGTTGCTCGGCAACAGGGCGTTTTGGAGCAATGCAACTTTGAATTTTGCTGGATGAGTCAAAAATGTGAGTTTTCAGAGGGCTCTTATTTTGAAACTATAAATCAGATCTGGATGACACTTGGTGAATGGGACCCTGGGGGGGCCCACTATCAGTGAGAAGTGGAATGGTTGCTCGGCAACAGGGCGTTTTGGAGCAATGCAACTTTGAATTTGGTAGGACGAGTCAAAAATGTGAGTTTTCAGAGGGCTTTTATTTTGAAACTAGAAATCAGATCTGGATGACACTTGGTGACTGGGACTCTGGGGGGGCCCACTATCAGTGAGAAGTGGAACTGTTGCTCGGCAACAGGGCGTTTTGGAGCAATGCAACTTTGAATTTGGTAGGACGAGTCAAAAATGTGAGTTTTCAGAGGGCTCTTATTTTGAAACTAGAAATCAGATCTGGATGACACTCGGTGAATCGGACCCTGGGGGGGCCGACTATCAGTGAGAAGTGGAACTGTTGCTCGGCAACAGGGCGTTTTGGAGCAATGCAACTTTGAATTTGGCTGGATGAGTCAAAAATGCGTTTTTCAGAGGGCTCTTACTTTGAAAATACACATCAGATCTGGATGACACTTGGTGAATGGGACCCTGGGGGGGCGTACTATCAGTGAGAAGTGGAACTGTTGCTCGGCAACAGGGCGTTTTGGAGCAATGCAACTTTGAATTTGGTAGGATGAGTCAAAAATGCGCTATTTCAGAGGGCTCTTACTTTGAAACTACAAATCAGATCTGGATGACACTTGGTGACTGGGACCCTGGGGGGGGCCACTATCAGTCAGAAGTGGAATGGTTGCTCGGCAACAAGGCGTTTTGGAGCAATGCAACTTTGAATTTTGCTGGATGAGTCAAAAATGTGAGTTTTCAGAGGGCTCTTATTTTGAAACTATAAATCAGATCTGGATGACACTTGGTGAATGGGACCCTGGGTGGGCGCCCACTATCAGTGAGAAGTGGAATGGTTGCTCGGCAACAGGGCGTTTTGGAGCAATGCAACTTTGAATTTGGTAGGACGAGTCAAAAATGTGAGTTTTCAGAGGGCTCTTATTTTGAAACTAGAAATCAGATCTGGATGACACTCGGTGAATGGGACCCTGGGGTGGCCGACTATCAGTGAGAAGTGGAACTGTTGCTCGGCAACAGGGCGTTTTGGAGCAATGCAACTTTGAATTTGGCTGGATGAGTCAAAAATGCGTTTTTCAGAGGGCTCTTACTTTGAAAATACACATCAGATCTGGATGACACTTGGTGAATGGGACCCTGGGGGGGCCGACTATCAGTCAGAAGTGGAATGGTTGCTCGGCAACAGGGCGTTTTGGAGCAATGCAACTTTGAATTTGGCTCGATGAGTCAAAAATGCGCTTTTTCAGAGGGCTCTTATTTTGAAACTAGAAATCAGATCTGGATGACACTTGGTGACTGGGACCCTGGGGGGGCCCACTATCAGTCAGAAGTGGAATGGTTGCTCGGCAACAGGGCGTTTTGGAGCAATGCAACTTTGAATTTGGTAGGACGAGTCAAAAATGTGAGTTTTCAGAGGGCTCTTATTTTGAAACTAGAAATCAGATCTGGATGACACTCGGTGACTGGGACTCTGGGGGGGCCCACTATCAGTGAGAAGTGGAACTGTTGCTCGGCAACAGGGCGTTTTGGAGCAATGCAACTTTGAATTTGGTAGGATGAGTCAAAAATGCGCTATTTCAGAGGGCTCTTACTTTGAAAATACACATCAGATCTGGATGACACTTGGTGACTGGGACCCTGGGGGGGCCTACTATCAGTCAGAAGTGGAATGGTTGCTCGGCAACAGGGCGTTTTGGAGCAATGCAACTTTGAATTTGGTAGGACGAGTCAAAAATGTGAGTTTTCAGAGGGCTCTTATTTTGAAACTAGAAATCAGATCTGGATGACACTTGGTGAATTGCACCCTGGGGTGGCCTACTTTCAGTGAGAAGTGGACTGGGTTGTTGCCAACAGGATTTTTTTTTTTTTTTTTTTTTTTTTTTTTTTGGGCGTCTGTTCGTGTTTGGTGTGTGTTCGTGTTTATTTTGATACTTTGTATTGTCGCAGTAGAATATCAGTTTCACTGTGCCTGTCACTCCAGGTCGTGAAAACTTAAGAAAACTAACTCGGCTAACCAAATCAAAAGGAAGATCTCATTCAACTTAACCCAACTTTTATTGTGAAGTCACTGTGAAAACGCTGTTCCCGTAATGCACAGAGTATGCGCGCACCACAGAGTCAATTGAGTGCTAGGTTGACCGTGTTTTCTGAAATGAGGGCGGGCTTGACCGCAGTTACATTAGGGAAATGTGGCTCCGAGTGAGAGACTGACTCGGCGCTGTCCGGTGCTGAACTGCGGATTTACAATGACAGCAAATTCTCATCTAAAATGTAAAAAAAGCTACAAGATTTAGATATAATTAACAGCACTGTAGGCTTCAGTCATCTTCTATTGTTTTTTAAATTACGTGGAGAGTGAGCGCGCTGGTGATTTTATTTTGTGTTCTGATTAATTTCCTAAATAAAGTTTTAGCTTCTGAAATCCGATTTTTAAACAGTTCTGATGGAGCGGAATGTTTATCTGGATGCTGCGGCTTCATACTGAACCATTTCACTGTGAATGTGGACGACCCGCGGCGTCTGGAGACAAAAAACGTAACGCCGGTTTTGTGCCACATGCGTCAATGCGCACAAAGACACACACCCTCCGACTGCACAACATGAAGGCACCTGGAATTAATCAGTGAATTAAGGAGTCGTCTGCAGCGCCGTCACTGATATCTGTAATATAACGCCAGCTGCAGGAAGACGCACGGCTCTGTGGAGAGCTCCTCCAGCTGGAGCTTAAAAAAAATTAACCGATAGTATTAACTGGTCAAAGTTCCTGTTATCGGTTAAGGGTTAAACGGTTAACCATGTGCATCCCCAGTACGACTGCTGAAGGTATCCTCTTAATGGAACTGGATGAAGTAGCAGCTTCAGGGGTCGCCGTTAATAAGCTTTGTGCTTCAGTCTGCTCCTTTTGAGCAAATGTGATTTATCCACAAGTAATGTACTCTGTAAAATTTGTTGTATATTGCTCAAATGAATGAATGAATGAATGAACAGCTCAGAAGACACAATGGCCCTCATTTATCAATCCGTCTTTCAAACGGGTGTATATCTGGGCGGTGAGCTCATCGTGCGACGGGGCTCGCGTGGCGTTACAGAAACTTCCGGACCTCGCCGATCTCAGCGTCTGAGTGATCGGGTGTTGAGAAATGCGGCGGCTGAATCTGATCGTCATTAACATGTTACGCCCTGAAATATTCATGGTTGCAAAGCCGCGCCCACTGAGGTCAAACACGGAAAAGGAGCGATTTTGGCGAAAAAAGAAACTTTTGTGAGCTGGAAATGGATCCTGTCAGGTCTGAGGTGGAGGAGAATCAGGAGGAGCTCCTTGGAAGAATAAAAACTGAAATTAAAGGGAAAACGCTGCCTGGAGGACGCCGTTCACAGCAGCGGTGAGCTGCGTCACCTGGACCAACGGCACCGGCTGAGGTCTGAACGGTCCGTTAATTTAACCCTGATGTTACAAACAGCGAGGCCGACTCCTGCTGTACAGCTCAGTGTGATTGTTTTGTTTAATGATGTCTCAGAGTCAGACGGCGGCACCGCGGCCCGGTGTCCCCCCACAGCGGGGACGGTCCCACCGAGACACACACACCCGGCACCGGACCCGGGGCCGAGCAGGACCCCGGACCGAACAGAACCCGGGACCGAACAGGACCCGGGACTCAGGCCACCGAGGGCGGCGCGTGCCCCCCGCTGCTGGTGCTGCTTCAATGAAAGAAAATTTATAGAAATCTCAATAAAATGTTTGACTGAACGTCCTCTGTCTGGATTTAACCTCCCTTCAGTTCATGTTATGTTCTCGGCTTCACATCATTAAACATGAAATAAATCATTTGCTAAACTTTAGAGTTTATTTACACTTCAGTAGCGGCTCTTCAGGTCCTGTCTCCTCCTCCAGACCCATGGAGGCTCTGCTGGTTCCCTGGTTCTTCAGGTCCTGTCTCCTCCTCCAGACCCATGGAGGCTCTGCTGGTTCCCTGGTTCTTCAGGTCCTGTCTCCTCCTCCAGACCCATGGAGGCTCTGCTGGTTCCCTGGTTCTTCAGGTCCTGTCTCCTCCTCCAGACCCATGGAGGCTCTGCTGGTTCCCTGGCTCTTCAGGTCCTGTCTCCTCCTCCAGACCCATGGAGGCTCTGCTGGTTTCCACGTCTTGTGGCGCAGGCGCATCAAAAGTAACTCTATCGGCCCGGAACAGCAGCGCTTCCCCCGCTGGATCTGAGCGTCTGAAGCTGCTCTGCAGCAGCTGTTCGTCTTTTCTCACCGTTAAAACTGCTCCTCTCCGTGCAGGATGGACCTGCGGACTTATTGAAAGTTAAAAATCCTTTATTAATCCCACAAGGAAGAATTTTTAGATATTCTGTAAGGGCATCATTTTATTTTTTAATTATTTTTTAATCTGTCCTGAATGTGTGCTGCTTGTGCTTCATGGCGTGTTTCAGATGTGCTCTGTAATTATTTTCACGCTCCGCCAGGTTCTTCTGCGCTGCACCGCCAGTCCGCACTGACTGAAACTTGCTACACGATGTCAGAGCTGTCGTGAGATTTCATCTTTCCGAACGATCACGACCAAATTGATAAATAACCAACCCGTCTTTCATATGGCCGTACGACGGGCGTGGCGTACGACGGGCGTACGACGGGCGTACGACGGGCGTATACCGCCGTACGACCGTTTGATAAATGAGGGCCAATAAGAGAACATTAAAATCCTTCCTGATGGACAGGGAGCCTGGAGCCATGTAGCCCCGCCCCCTAGTCATATGTGGCCCCGCCCCCTGGTCCAATCAGGACTTTAAACTGGTGTGATGTGGCCCCGCCCCTGGTCCTATTTGGCCCCGCCCCCTGGTCCTAGAGAGAAACGGGCGGCTCTGGCTTTATTCTTTAAGAAACAAACTTATTTCTATTTTGAATATGAGGAAGAAAATTCAGCTCGGAGTCAAAAACCAGGCTCAGGTTTCAACGAGTTGCTCTGGTTTAAAATCTACGACACTTGTTGTTCAAATGTAAATAAAAGCACAAAAATATTTTCTTTGCTTCTTGGCTGTGAGACAAAGCTCCTCTCCTCTGATTGGCTGTGAGACAAAGCTCCTCTCCTCTGATTGGCTGTGAGACAAAGCTCCTCTCCTCTGATTGGCTGTGAGACAAAGCTCCTCTCCTCTGATTGGCTGTGAGACAAAGCTCCTCTCCTAGAGGTCAGGGCCGTGACCCCTGACCCAGTGAGAGCCAGTCCCGGTCCAGACCTGCAGCAGCGGTTACAGTCACCCAGTTCAGCAGCGGCTGTTGTTCAGTTTCACTTCCTCTTCCTGCTTCCTGCTTCCTGCTGACGCTTCTCTTCTGCTCACAGCCCTTTGTTCCACACCGGAGTTCAGACGAGGTTCCAGACCGGGTTCCAGACCGGGTTCCAGACCGGGTTCTGGTGTGAGACCCAGTGTGGGGGATCTCCAGATGGACCCCGGAGCCCCGATGGAGGCCGGCGCCGCAGGTTTGTTCACCGCCGCCGCCTCAGCGCTGCCGTTCCCCTCCCCCGCCGCGCCGGCAGGCCGACGCCCCGAGCCGAGGTCCGACTGACGCTGCGGTCCGACTGACGCTACAGCCGGTGTTCCAGGCGGCTCCGCCTCGACCACCAGGGAGCTGCAGCAGGACTGGAGGGAGCAGAAGCAGAGGGACCGGCCCGTCAGGCTGCTGTTCCAGATCCCCTCGGCCCAGATCCTCCACAGCGCCGCACACAGACACGTGGTGAGACGCACAACAACAGCACACCACCACGACAACACAGCAAACAACACAGCAACACAACAACAGCACAACACCACGACAACACAGCAACACAACACAGCAACACAACAACACAACAAACAACACGGCAACACAGCAACACAACAACAACACAACAACACAGCAACACAACACAGCAACACAACAACACAACAACACAACAAACAACACAGCAACACAACACAACAACACAGCAACACAGCAACACAACACAACAACACAGCAACACAACAACACAACAAACAACACAGCAACACAGCAACACAACACAACAACACAGCAACACGACAACACCACCAACAGCACATCAGCCCAGATCCTCCACAACACCACAACGAAAAACAGAACACAAACCACAACAAACAACACAAGAACACACAACAACACCACAACAAACATAACAAACACAACAAACACAACAAACAGCACAACACACCCGTTAGCAGAACATGTTAGCAGAACCCGTCGCAGAGCGTGTTGTGAGACCGCAGCATCGGGCCCCGGTCCCCACTGGACCCTGGACCCTGGTCCCCGCTGGACCCCGGTCCCCGCTGGACCCCGGTCCCCGCTGGACCCCGGTCCCCGCTGGACCCTGACCCGTCCCTGTCTGCAGGTCTACACCGTGGTGGTCATGCGGTCCGGCAGGTTCGACTCCCGGCAGGCGTCGGTGCAACGCCGCTACAGCGACTTCCGGCGGCTCCACCAGGAGCTGCGGGCGGAGCTGCAGGAGGAGCTGGAGGAGGCGCCGCTGCCGCCCAGGCTGCTGACGGGGAACTTCTCGGCCGCCGCCATCGCGGCGCGCCGCCTGGCGCTGCAGGACTACCTCGCCGCGCTCTTCTCCGCCCGCCGCGTCCGCCGCTCGCCCCGCTTCGCCGCCTTCTTCACGGAGGCGGAGCAGCGGCGGGCGCACGGCCTGCTGCGGTCCGGCCGCTTCCGGCCCGCCGCCGAGCAGCTGCAGGCGGTCCTGGAGGTCCAGGAGAAGCTGCTGCCGTGGCAGGGCGCCGCCCTGACCGTCCCCGCCCTCTGCGCCCTCGCCGTCTGCCACCGGGACCTGGACGAGCCGGAGCGGGCCTTCGCCGCCGCCCAGCGGGCGCTGCCGGCCGCCAGGCGCTACGGGCCGAGGAGCCACCGGGCGGCGCTGCTGGACGCGCTGCTGGACCTGGGCTACCGGCTGGGCCGGCCCGTGGCTCAGCTGCAGGACGAGCTGACCGCCCTGAGGGACGCCGAGCGGGGCCCCGTGGCCCCTCGCTCTCTGAAGGAGCTGGTGGTCCAGGAGTTCCTCTGAGGAGCGCTCGGACCAGGTCAGGTCCCTCGGTGGTCCTTTAGTGATCCCTTTAGCACTCCTGAAGTGGTTCCTCAGTGGTCTCTTAGGGGCCCTGATTGGTCTCCTCATGGTCCCTTCAACAGTCCCTCAGTGGTCCTGTAATTATTCCTCTAGCAGTGCCTCAGTGGTCCCCTGGTGGCCCCTCACTGGTCCCCTGGTGGCCCCTCAGTGGTCCCCTGGTGGCCTCTCAGTGGTCCCCTGGTGGCCCCTCAGTGGTCCCCTGGTGGCCCCTCAGTGGTCCCCTGGTGGACCCTCACTGGTCCCCTGGTGGCCCCTCAGTGGTCCCCTGGTGGCCTCTCAGTGGTCCCCTGGTGGCCCCTCAGTGGTCCCCTGGTGGCCCCTCAGTGGTCCCCTGGTGGCCCCTCACTGGTCCCCTGGTGGCCCCTCAGTGGTCCCCTGGTGGCCTCTCAGTGGTCCCCTGGTGGCCCCTCACTGGTCCCCTGGTGGCCTCTCAGTGGTCCCCTGGTGGCCCCTCACTGGTCCCCTGGTGGCCTCTCACTGGTCCCCTGGTGGCCCCTCAGTGGTCCCCTGGTGGCCTCTCAGTGGTCCCCTGGTGGCCCCTCAGTGGTCCCCTGGTGGCCCCTCAGTGGTCCCCTGGTGGCCCCTCAGTGGTCCCCTGGTGGCCCCTCACTGGTCCCCTGGTGGCCCCTCAGTGGTCCCCTGGTGGCCCCTCACTGGTCCCCTGGTGGCCCCTCAGTGGTCCCCTGGTGGCCCCTCACTGGTCCCCTGGTGGCCTCTCAGTGGTCCCCTGGTGGCCCCTCACTGGTCCCCTGGTGGCCCCTCACTGGTCCCCTGGTGGCCCCTCAGTGGTCCCCTGGTGGCCCCTCACTGGTCCCCTGGTGGCCTCTCAGTGGTCCCCTGGTGGCCCCTCACTGGTCCCCTGGTGGCCCCTCACTGGTCCCCTGGTGGCCCCTCAGTGGTCCCCTGGTGGCCCCTCACTGGTCCCCTGGTGGCCCCTCACTGGTCCCCTGGTGGCCCCTCAGTGGTCCCCTGGTGGCCCCTCACTGGTCCCCTGGTGGCCCCTCACTGGTCCCCTGGTGGCCCCTCAGTGGTCCCCTGGTGGCCCCTCACTGGTCCCCTGGTGGCCCCTCAGTGGTCCCCTGGTGGCCCCTCAGTGGGCAGAAGGAACAGCGTCGGACCGAAGCTCAGAGGTTGGTGTCGTCTGTGAACAGTCGGACTAAGACAGCCTACAGACGGCGTCAACATGTTTCCATGGAGACCAGCGGTGGGTGTTTGGGAGGCGTTCAGGTGCAGGACGGAGTGCAGGAGAACTGGGTCCGGCCAGCAGGGACCGGAGGACGTGTCCGGACGTCTTCACCGCGCCGATGAACTCAGTCCACCGCCCGGATCCTGTCATGGCGCCGAGCACCAGCAGCCACGTGAGGCAGGATGTCCGTCAGCCGGCGCCTTGAGGACCACAGCGGCCACCGGACTGGCTGGACGCTCCAGGGGAGAGACCAGTCTGCAGCCGTCAGCTTTCTGTTTGAGGTTTATTGGTGTAACTTTGTCTGATTTACAATAAAAATAATAAAATTCTGATCTCTTCTGGAAGCAGCCGCAGCGCCGAGAGACGGCCAAATAATTTCAGCGGTGAAGGAACGGGCTGAGGCTGGACCTGAAGGACAAGTCCAGATCCCAGATCAAGAAACGGTTTGTTCTAAGAACAGACTCGGTGTCGAAACAGGAACCATCAGAAACCGTCAGAAACCGTCAGAAACCGTCAGACGTGTCGAAACGTGATTTCAGCTCAAACTTCCTCATTTCAGCAGTAAAGAAAAGAAGCAGTGGTGAACCAGATCTGAGTCCAGGTCCAGGTCCTGGATCCACATGCTGGGACCAGATGTGAGTCCAGGTCCAGGTCCTGGATCCACATGCTGGGACCAGATCTGAGTCCAGGTCCAGGTCCTGGATCCACATGCTGGGACCAGATCTGAGTCCAGGTCCAGGTCCTGGATCCACATGCTGGGACCAGATCTGAGTTGTCCAGATGTGTTTAATAATGATAATTTTCTGAGCAGCAAAAGGTTTGAATGTGACGAGATTCCAGTCAGAACCTGCGGGGTGGATCCTTCCTGTGCAGCGCTGCGGGCTGTAGTGAGCGGCGTGGTGTAGTGTTGTGCAGTGCGGTGCAGCGTTGTACGATATAGTGTAGCATTGTGCGGTGTTGTGTAACATTGTGCGGTGCAGTCCAGCGTTGTGTGGTGTAGCGTTGTGCAGTGTAGTGTTGTGCGGTGTAGCGTTGTGCGGTGTAGCGTTGTGCGGTGTAGTGTTGGGCAGTGTAGTGTAGTGTTGTGCAGTGTAGTGTTGTGCGGTGTAGCGTTGTGCGGTGTAGCGTTGTGCGGTGTAGTGTTGGGCAGTGTAGTGTAGTGTTGTGCAGTGTAGCATTGTGCGGTGTAGCGTTGTGCGGTGTAGCGTTGTGCGGTGTAGTGTTGGGCAGTGTAGTGTAGTGTTGTGCAGTGTAGCATTGTGCGGTGTAGCGTTGTGCGGTGTAGCGTTGTGCGTTGTAGTGTTGTGCGGTGTAGTGTTGTGTGGCGTTCTGTAACGTGCAGTGCGTCGTAGCGTTGTACGATATAGTGTAGCGTTGTGAGGTGTTGCGTTGTATGGTATAGTGTAGCATTGTGCGGTGTTGTGTAAAGTTGTGTGCTGTAGTGTAACGTTGTGCAGTCCTGTGCGGTCCTGTGCGGTTGTGTTACGGGGACGACTGTCTTTGCGCGGCCGGTTTCCTGTAGTTCAGGCGACTGACGAGGGAATCGAACCAGGAAGTGGGGCAGCAGCGGTACAGGACGGGCAGCAGCCCTCCCATGTGCCCCGGCGTGTAGAGGGGGCGGGGCCTGGGCGACAGCAGGGCGTGGACCACGTCGTCCACCACGGGGGTCAAGTCCACCGCCGAGAGGCGGGACATCTGGCCCAGCGCCAGCGGCAGACCCGCGATGTACTCCGACCCATAATCCTCTCTGGCCTCGGCGGAAGCGGCGGCCAGCAGGCGGCGGGCGTGGCGGCTCGCCGACTCCGAGTCGCCATAGATCCCTGCGGGGAAACGGAGCGTCACGACAACGTGGCGGCCGGAGGAGAGCGGCGGCGGCGAGCGGCGTACCGGTTCTGAAGGCCGTCGGCTGCACCACACACACCCGCACGCCCCACGCCCACATCTCCTGCCGCAGAACCTCCGAGAACATGGCGAGCGCCGCCTTCGACGCGCCGTAGGCGGCGAACATCGGCATGGGGACGTTCCCTGTGGAGCAACACGCTTTAGGCAACCCGTCCCGACAGAACCCCGGAGGCCCCGGAGGCCCCCAGACCCGGAACCAGGACAACATCATCCACAAGAGCTGAGACCCCCGTGCCCTCTGACCCCCCCACCATGCCCTCTGACCCCCCACCATGATACCAGCAACTCAAACTTAGAGAGAACCATACTGTTCCTGTGTGTGTGTGTGTGTGTGTGTGTGTGTGTGTGTGTGTGTGTGTGTGTGTGTGCGCGCGCGTGTGCGTGTGCGTGTGCGTGTGCGTTCTTGTATTTCTATCCTTGTTGGGGCCAAATGTCCCCACAAGGATAGCAAAATGTGGAACGACGTGCCTTGTGGGGACCTTTTTCCGGTCCTAAGTAGGAGAAACAGTGTTTTCTTGACCATGTTGTTGTTACTGAAAAAAGTAAAAGGTCAAAAACATTTCTTTAGGGTTAGGCTTTGTTGTGGTGTGGGTTAGGGTTAGGGTAAGGGTCAGGGTTAGGGGCTAGACATGAATGGGAGTCAATGGACGGTCCCCACAAGGATAGAAATACAAGACTGTGCGTGTGTGTGTGTGTGTGTGTGTGTGTGTGTGTCTGTGTGTGAGTGTGTGAGAGAGAGTTTGTGTGTGTGTGTGTGTCCTCACCTGCCAGGCTGGACACGTTGACGATGCGTCCTCCGGAGCGCCGCAGCAGCGGCAGGAAGTGCTGAGTCATCCTGACGGCAGACAGGAAGTTGACGTCCAGACAGCGCTGGTAGTCGTCCAGCGGCTGCAGCTCGGCGTCGGTGGGACACAGCAGCACGCCGGCGTTATTCACCAGGGCCCAGAGACCTGTGGGACGGGACGGGACGGGACCGGGACCGGGACGAGTCAGCAGACGTTCTGAAGCTGTGCCGAGTGGGCGGAGCCTGCGGTCTCACCTGCGTCGGCCACCCGCGCTCCGACGTAGCTGCGCGCCGCCTCCACCTGCCGCTGGTCGGTCACGTCGAGCTGCAGCACCTGCAGCCGGTCGCAGCGCCGGTCCCGGAGCCGCCGGGCGCCGTCTCCGTCCGCGTCCAGCACGCCTGCGAACACCGTCAGGCCCCGCTGGCTCAGGGTCACCGCCAGGGCGTGGCCGAAGCCCGAGTCGCAGCCTGCAGGGGGCGACGGCGGACCGTTACGGTGCGTTCACACCGGGCGCGAGTAGCGTCGCGCGGTTCGCCCCTGGTCGGCCGCGTGTGCATTGTATGACCCAACAGCGGCTGCCGCTGAATTCGCGTCTGTCGCCGGCGGTCTGCTTCATTGCTTGATAAACCCGACAGCGGCGTGGCGGCGAGTCCAGGCGACGGGTCTGGATTCAGAATATTTTGCAGAGGCGTTCAGCGCATGGTGAGTTTCACCGTTTATTCCAGGAGCTGCGCCGGGATGAAGGACGCTTTCAGCGGGACTTCGTCTCTCCAGGGTCAGTTTGACGAGCTGCTGTCCCGCTTCGGCGCTCTGTCTCCCCGGGGACCCGACCTCTCCGTGAACTCGCCGTTTCACCAGCAGTAAACACCGTTTCACCACAGTCTGTTTACTCAGGTCACCGGGACCCGACCTCCTCACTGGTCTTCCTCCAACCTCCTTTTTATTCCTGTCCCAATAAAAATATGACGATGGGCTCAGGGCGAGGCCGACCGCTGTGACCAGTTTCTGGTCCATTTCTGGCGTTTCCCGGGTCTCCGGTCCGTCATAAATGACGTCATGTAGAGCGGCTCTGTGATTGGTTCGCCGCTCGCGAATTCGCTCAAAAGTTCAACATTCCCAACTTTCAGCGGCTCGAGTAGAGCGGTTCACGCCGCTCAATTCGCTGAATTCGCGCCGTGTGACCGCTCGCCGCTTTCTGGCCGCGTGAAAACCATATATTTTCTATGTAAATCGGCCGCTCTTGCCGCGCTATTCGCTTCCGGTGTGAACGCACCATTAGACTGCAGGTGCAGCGGGTTGTAAGAGATTCCCAGAAACACTGAGAGGATCCGCTTCTCCCACAGTGGATCAGATTCCAGATCCGGTTGATCCAGGTGGTCTACACCGATCACGAATCCGCTGCTTCCTCATATAAACCCAGTCTGACAGCGGAGCGGATCACGGGCTCTACCAGGTGTTCCCTGGTACGGACTGACGAGATGACGAGACAGGAAGCAGTAAACTGAAAGCAGTAAACAGGAAGTAGGAAGCAGTAAACAGGAAGTAGGAAGGAGTAAACGGGAAGTAGACCAAAAAGCTAGCAGCAGAGCTGGACGGTGCTGAGAAACACTTTCTAATAAAAACCCAGAGAGAACAAACCCTGGAGCAGAGGTGGAGCCGGGGGTTGAAAGAGCTCGGTGGTAGACTACCCGCGGACCACCGCCCGGTGTGACGGATGAACTGGTTTCCATGGTAACAAGTACAGTTCCTGTAAACACCTGCTGGAAGCAGCAGATGTTAGAATCAGACTCACTAAAGACTCTGAACTGATGAATTTCCTGGAACTGTAGAGAACCGGCGTCACTAGAACCTCTACAAGGTTCAGGTTCAGCATCTGCTGGTCACCAGTTAACACGGACACCAGCTCATCTGAAACACCGGCAGGCGGAGCGGATCCCCGGTGGGGGCGGGGCTCCGCCCGGGGGAGGAGCTCTCTGAACAGCGGCTCATTCTGGATCAGATAGAACCCTCTGAGGACCGCTGCTCTGAGAGGAAGAACCTCAACGTTCCTGAGGAGCTGCTCTCAGACATGGCGTCCATTTGGGAGGAACCGGATAATCCGGTCCACCCAGGCCTCCGCCCAGAGCTCCGCCCAGGACCCTCCTGAACCAGGCCTGGTGCCCTCCATGGATGTTTAATCTGAATGTTTTCAATGTGAACCGGGCCGTTGCCTCATTGCCCTGGTTCTGGTTCTGGTTCTGGTTCTATCTTGTCATGTCAGCTGTTCCTGCTGCTCTGGTCCAGCAGGAACCCGTCCCTGCTGCTGCTGGACTCCCGGCCGGACTGACGGGGAACCGGTTGAACTAGCTGAGGATGATGTAATGACTACACGGAGGGGGCGGAGTCACTGAGGGAGGCTGCCGGCGGGGGGCGCTGTGGCGCTCACGTGGCGCAGCTCAGGTTTCATTCTGGGTCCTGGTCCGGCTCTGGCTCGGGTCCGGTCCGGTGTTGCAGACCAGGACTGGACTGTCAGGCTGTCCGGACTGGTCCGTCCCGATGAGGACCACCAGAACCCGTCCTCAGCCCAGACCCTGGACTTCCTGGTCCCTGCAGGTCTGGTTCTGTTCTGGACTTTGAAAGACGGGTTCCTTTACAGGGTTCCTCTGTTCCTCTGTTCCTCTGTTAGGTTCTTCAATTTCATCAGCTGCAGGTTAAGGAGACGGAGAACCGGTTCCGCCTGGATCTGTGTGTGTGTGTGTGCGTGTGAGTGTGTGTGAGTGTGTGTGTGTGTGTGTGTGTGTGTGTGTGTGTGTGTGTGTGTGTGTGTGTGTGTGTGTGTGTGTGTGTGAGAGTGAGTGTGTGTGTGTGTGTGTGAGAGTGTGTGTGTGTGTGTGTGTGTGAGTGAGTGTGTGTGAGAGAGAGTGTGTGTGTGTGTGTGTGTGTGTGTGAGTGTGAGTGTGAGTGTGAGTGTGTGTGTGTGTCTGACCTGTCAGCAGAACCGTCCTATCAGGTTGCAGCTCCTCCTCCTCCCAGCAGACCACCAGGCCGCCCAGCAGCAGAACCCAGACCAGGTCCGGGTTCTGAGACAGGAACAGGCTGCAGGTGGTGAAAGCTGCGGCGCCGGCCCAGAGGGCGGCCCACAGGAGGAGCCACAGGAGGCCCCGCAGCAGGCCCCGCGGGACGCCCCGGAGGCCCCGGCGGAGTCTCCAGCCCAGAGCGACCAGCAGCAGCGCGGCGGCGGCGGCGGCGGCGCTCCACACCTCCATCCTGCCTCCGCCCGTCTGCCGCCGCAGCCGCTCCGCCGGTCCGGGCGGCCCAGGCTCCGCCCACACACACACACCTGTGCGGGTGTGTGCGTCTGTCAGCTGTGGGTTCCGGGTGGCAGTGACTCGGCGCACGGCAGGGGGCGTGGCAGGGGGCG
This sequence comes from Salarias fasciatus, assembly GCF_902148845.1. Taxonomy (NCBI): domain Eukaryota; kingdom Metazoa; phylum Chordata; class Actinopteri; order Blenniiformes; family Blenniidae; genus Salarias; species Salarias fasciatus. Next base: position 32,671,377 of record NC_043751.1, read on the forward strand.
TGGCCTGAGGCCCCACATCCTGCAGAACAGGCTGCAGATAAACATCAGCTTCACGCCGCTGCGCCTCCAGCATGCTGCCGCTCCGGCTCCGGCCGGGGGGGCGGAGCCTGGAGCCTGGAGCGCAGACATTAACCCCTGACCCCTGACCCCTGACCCCCGACCCCGAGTGCGCACTCGTGGACTTGGAGAGTACACACCTGTTAGTCAGACTTCGAGACTTTCGACGAGGCGAGAACATCGAAGTTAATGCGCGACTGGAACAAGCGGACTTGAGGACTTCATGGTGTCTACAGCCAGTATGATGGTTTTCATTCGTTCATGCATTGAAAGATTGATCAAAAAGCAACATAACGTGAGTGTTTATAGCGGCCAGTGATCAGGAAGTATGAGAGGAAGAGAGGAGCTGGTGTGGAACAACTTGACATAGCAAGTGGCTGCATTAAATATTGGAAAAAGGTTAAAATGACGATACAGGATGGTCGACACAGAGAACTGTGGCCAAACTGCTGGTACCTGTTCTGTCTCATCAATGTGTGTAAAACAGCTACTCTGACTTCTGGCCTCCTGCCCTCCTAAACAGCTGTTCAGTTAGTGTTTAACTACTTGGAGCTGAGCTCAGAAGAAAAGCAGCTGATCAGACATTTCTAAAAAACACAATTCTTTCACTTTGTTTTGCTGCCTGTCCTCCCTGTGTGTCCTCTGTCCTCCGTCTGCTCCGGTCTTCGTGATGCACTGATTTACATGAGTCTAATATACATTATAGAGCTGAACACATCAGTATCACCATTCAGTTCTCTCCTCAGTAAAAACATCAATGTGCTGCAAAGAGAGAGATTAATCATAAACAGATGTCTAACAAATAAAGTCAGGAGTTCAAGGAAAATGTATTAAACTTCAACAGAACCTTCAAGAATAAAAGCAAAAATAAGTGGAACCATCAGGAAGGTTTAAAAAATGACATGTTTTTAAAAGTTCTACAGTTCTTTCTTTTATTTACCAGGAACAACAACATGAACAGCTCAGTATTTGTATTTGTATTTATTCGTTCATTTCAGGCAATTACTACACAATAATGCACAAAGAAAGGAAACATTCACAGGAGCAATAAACAATGTAACAAGTAACCAAGTAACAGGATTGAATTATGCCTGAAAGGGAGTGAGAGGAAGAAAACGTATTTAGTCCCACCCCCGATTGTCCTTAATATAATTGGAAAAAAAAAATTCACTTCCATAGTTGCATATACACACATGGAGATTAATAATTCATTAATTTGGATCTACATAACAAAAATTTGAAACAAGGTGGCGTTATAACAGATAACATATACATACTTGAATAAAAGTATACCAACACTGGTAATGAGCAGTATACCAGGGTAAAGAAGCAACAGAAACACACTCTGTAATGTTGATGTGAATTCAAGACCCACACTGTGTGTCCTGCGACCAAACTCTACGTTTATATTGCAGTTTGAATCTATGAACATTTCGGCATTGCTTGTGTTGAGTGTCCAGGTTGTTCCACAACTTAACCCCACAAACCGATACACAAAAACGTTAACGGGTAGATTTTGTTTCTGGTATTTTGAAATTTCCATACCCTCTTAAATTATGAACTGTCTCTTTTAATTCGAAGAACTGTTGTATATTGGTAAATGGTAAATGGACTACACTTATATAGCGCGTTTTCATCTGCATGAGCAGAGACCAAAGCGCTTTACACTGCAGGATCACATTCACCCATTCACACACACATTCACACACCGGTGGAGGTGTGTATTATTTGGCAATGTTTTATTAAATGCTTTGTACAGAATAATTGAGGTGTTATATTTCACAAGATCATTGATTTTTAATAACCTAGACTGAATAAAAAGATTGTGAGTATGCTGTAGAAATCTGGCCTTGTGTGTGATCCGCACGGCTCGTTTCTGCAGTATGACTCGGGGATTTATTGCGCACCGGTAAGTGTTCCCCCACACCTCCACACAACACGTGAGGTATGGGAGTACCAGCGTACAGTACAGAGTACGGAGGGCATGAGCATCAAGGCATTGTTTTACTTTGTTTAGAATATAGAGGCTTTTGGATATTTTTGTTTTTATATGTTTGATGTGCTTTCCAACATAATTTATTTTATTATCAATTACTATACCGAAAAATTTATTCTCACAAACATTTTCAATTTCAGTACCTTCAATAACTATTTGCAGAAGTGACTTTGTTTTAGAATTACCAAACATCATTACTTTAGCTTTACTTATATTTAGAGACAGTTTATTTATGTCCATCCAGGTTTTTATTTTATTGAGTTCCATGTTCACAGTTTGTACAAGCTCATTGTAATCATTACTACTACAGAATATATTTGTGTCATCCGCAAAAAGAAAGAGTTTTAGGGATTGAGATACATTAAAAATATCATTGATGTACAAATTAAATAGTTTTGGCCCTAAGACGGACCCCTGGGGGACACCACAAACAAAGCCAAGCTGCTCGGATACATGCTTCCCTATTTTTACAAACTGCACCCTTCCTGTCAAATAGCTTTTGATCCAGTCCCCAGCTACACCTCTAACCCCGTATTTTTCCAGTTTATTTACTAAGATGAAGTGATTGATTGTGTCAAATGTTTTTTTGAGATCAATGAAGACACCGACTGCCATTTTTTTCTGATCCAGTGCAGTAGTAATTTCTTCAGTGGCTTCCATTAGAGCCATTGAGGTGGTTCATGGCTGTAAAACCATACTGAGCGTCAGTTATTATGTTATGTTTCTCCAGGAACTTATCAAGTCGAGAGTCAAAGAGTTTTTCAAGAATTTTTGAAAATTGTGGCAACAGTGAAATCGGTCTATAATTTGTGAACCAGTGTTTGTTCCCATTTTTGAAAAGCGGAATTACTTTTGCGATTTTCATTTTGTTTGGAAAACGTCCAGACTGAAATGATAAGTTACATATGTGAACGGTTCTGCAATATTAAAAATTACATTTTTAACTAAGAACATGTCACTATTGTGATAGTCGGTGGAGAACTTATTTTGACATTTCAGTACTGTATCTACAACCTCCTGCTCATCTGCTGCCAACAGAAACAGTGAGGATGGATTGTTCTTAATGAGGTTAATTCATTGGTTCCATGATTTGAAATTGTTGCAGCCAACTCAGGGCTGATATTTACAAAAAAATTATTAAAGCTGTTTACTATATGACTCATGTTGTGATTTCCACCATTTTTGTCAATGAAGTAATCCGGATACGTTGACTTAAAGGAACCATTTTTGATTAAACCATTAAGAACATTCCAAGTTTCTTTTATATTCCTTTTGCTTTCATTTAATTTTCTTCTGCAGTATAGCTGTTTGCTTGTTCTCATGACGTCAGTTAGTTTGTTTCTGTACGACTTATATTTTTGCTCCGCTTCTTTAGTTTTTAATTTAATAAATAATTTATGGAGGTTATTCTTCTTTTTACAAGCATTGATTATCCCTTTTGTAAGCCAAGGTCTAAGTTTACGTTTTGCCCTTGAATAGAATTCTTTTACTGGGCAGTTTTTATCATATAAGGAAATGAATATATCCAAAAACTTGCTATAAGCACTGTCCACATCCGTTTCTCCATATGCAGCACTGCAGTCCTGTCGGGCTGAACTGTTGTTCAGGTCGTTGATTGTTTCTTCATTTCTTATTCGCTTGGAGATGACTTCTATGGGGTGTTTTATGTTCTTAAAGTCACAGTCGTCCAGAGTAAAAACAGGTAGATGATCAGAGATGTCAGTGATCAGGAGGTCATGTGACTCCAGTCTTCAGGGGTTCCTGGGAGAACAGATTCTACAGATTCTGCTCCAGGAAAAATCTCCTGGATGGAGTCAGGAGCTCCGGTCTGGTTCTGCAGGGTTCTGCTGGACCGTCCTCAGTGCTGTGGATCAGCTGATGAACCTCATCTCAGTGATCCACTTCCAGACAGGAGCAGGAGGAACCTGGAGCTTTGCTGTCCTGGTCTTCAGGCGTTTCTCCGTCCTGCTGGAGTCGCTGCAGAACCACAGAAACATCTGTTCCCTGAACAGAGGGTTCTCCCTCCGTCAGACTGCAGGGTGTTTGTGACGCCAGAGGAGCTTTACTGAGGTCTGTACTGAGGCCCTGGTCCTGCTCAGATCCACCATGAACCAGCTGGTCCTGCTCAGATCCACCATGAACCAGCTGGTCCTGCTCAGATCCACCATGAACCAGCTGGTCCTGCTCAGATCCACCATGAACCAGCTGGTCCTGTCTCCACCAGCTGGGTTCTGCTGGGTGGAGGTTCAGACTCAGACCTGCAGACCCAGGAGCCGTTATGACTCCAGACTGCCACCTGCTGGAAGGAAGAAGCTTTATCTCAATAACCAGAAACACAAACATGAACACAGTGAGATCAAGATCACAACAGCTCAGTCACAGGAAGCCTCTCTGGCGTCACTCAAAGTACAGAACCAGGTCTGACACCTTGGATCAGGCCTTCAGATTATACCTCTTATATTTATAGCTTGTTTGGCGTCACAGTCGACCCTGCAGACGTCCCAAAGTCTCTGATGAGGACAAAAAAAAAAAAAAGAATCACACACTACTAACTCAATACATTATTCATACGTGCTTTAATTGAAGCATGGAAAAACAAACCTCCTCCATCCACATCCAGCTGCAGACCCCCTCTGGACCAGGTTCTGGTTCCTCAGTGGTCCCTTGATTGAAACAGTTCATGGTTTTAGTCTGAATGCACAACATTCACCGGTAGAACCAGTAGAAGACCTTTACACACTGAGACTGAACTTTATAGTCGATATTAACATCCACCTCGCATTTCATACATTAAAGTTAAATTAAACAGCTTTGAACCTGAACCGAGCAGATTTACTCTGAAACAGATTAAACTGGACCCAGACACCGCTGGATTCACACGAAGCGATCCGTATCTCCTGTTTAACCGCAGCGGAGTCGCAGCCTGCTGCAGCCGGCAGGAAGCAGCTGAGCGCCGCTCGCCTCCTGGCCGCCCGGTCCCCAGGAGTCCCAGACCATCGGAACCGGTTCAGATAGGCTTGATGTGGACAGACTGGGCCCATCTCAACATTCTGAACAGCTACATTCTGAAACACCGTTAAAGCTACCTTCTGTTAATATTTCAGAGTTTCTTTTTACTCACCTCTGTGTGTTCACTCCTCCGGCATGTCTTGTGAAATGCATTCTGGGTAATTTCGCTTCTCAAGTCTGCACAAGTCTGGTCCGATGCAGACTCGGTAAAGTGGGCGGAGTTCGTCACATCCGGGTATTTCATGCGTTCTTGGTGAGATGCGTACTTCTGGAGCCGTACTTGGTCTCTGGCTGATGACGTTTCACGAGTCGAGTTCACAAGAACAGAGAAGTACGCGTATGGAGACACGGCGCGGGTCCGCACTGGACGCCGACTTCGTGGCGGCCCTCTGCTGTAGGGCAGACGGGGTCGAAGGTCACGCTCAGGGAGCAAGACTTGTGCCCCGCCCCGTCACCTGCGGGATTCAAACCCACAAACCTTCTGACCTCCGGTCTGACCTCGAGGCCGCTGGGCCGGGGACGGAGAACCACCAGACAACCCGTTTCCACGGCAACCGTGGACTGAAAACCCAGGCCAGTTGGCAAGGTGGGACTTCTGGGAACCGCCTCCAGAGGAAGTCCTGGTCCTGGTCTCACCCTGGTGCTGCTCCGGGTCCTGGTCTTGCCCCTGGGTCCTGGTCCCGGACTCCACTCGCTCAGCAGACGGACAGTTCGTGACAGGAGGTCAGAAAGCGGTTCTCAGAGAACCCCGGAGAACCTGGTTCAGTCCGCCGTGCCAAGACCTGTCCCCCAGAACGTTCACGTTGTGGACCCGCCAGGACCCGGGTCATCTGGAACCCGCGTGGAACCGTTCCAGGCAGGGAGTTCAACATGAATTCACTCAGAAAGATTCACTCAGCAGGGTGACAAAGCTTTTATTTTGAAGGAACCACCTACAGTCACGAGCACGTTGACACGGAGACGCTGGACGTTCGTCCACAAAGCAACACACACTCCTTCACACTAAAGCTGCTGGTTCCCAGAACCACTCCGCCAATGGGAGCGGGGCGAGGCGGGGGGGCGGGGCCACAGCTCAGGCGAAGTTCTTCTTCAGGAAGTTGATCAGTCCGTTGGTGGACGAGTCGTGGGAACCGACCTCCGAGGCGTCCTTCAGCTCCGGCTCGATCCGCTTCGCCAGCTGCTTCCCCAGCTCCACCCTGAGGGACCAGAACCGGCAGGGGGGCGGTCAGGGAACCGGAACCGGCAAGGTGACAGTCGGGTCGGGTCGGGGAACGGGAACCGGCAGGGGCACGGTGGGGTCGGGGAACGGGAACCGGCAGGGGCACGGTGGGGTCGGGGAACGGGAACCGGCAGGGGCACGGAGGGGTCGGGGAACGGGAACCGGCAGGGGCACGGTGGGGTCGGGGAACGGGACCCGGCGGGGGCAGGGTCGGGTCGGGGAACGGGAACCGGCAGGGGCACGGTGGGGTCGGGGAACGGGAACCGGCAGGGGCACGGTCGGGTCGGGGAACGGGAACAAACAACGGGACTATCAGGGAAAGTCTTTGTGGTTCCCTGAAGGGACCACAAAGACTGGAGTGGTGAACATTAGAGGAACCGGTCCCAGGGCCCGGGGCCGGGGAACAGGACCAGGACCCGTCCAGGCGTCGGGGAACACTCACCCCCACTGGTCGTAGCTGTTGATGTTCCACACCACTCCCTGGACGAAGATCTTGTGTTCGTACATGGCTGAGAGCAGAGGACATCACGTGAGAGGGGGAGTGGTCAGAGCAGGCCCCTCCCCTCCCGGTGGCCCCGCCCCCTCCTGGCACTCACCAATCAGAGCTCCCAGAGTGAAGGGGCTCAGCTTCTTGAAGACGATGGAGTTGCTGGGTTTGTTTCCCTGGAAGACCTTGAGGGGGCGACAGAGCAGCGCTATGACTGAGGTTGGGGTCAGGGGTCGGGGGTCAGGGGTCGGGGGTCATGGAGCAGTGGGTCGCTCTGCTACCTTGTGCGGCAGCAGCTTGTGCAGCCGGTCTCCCTTCAGGCCGGCCGCCTCCAGCTCCCCCTGCGCCTCCTCGGGGGTCTTCCCCTTCATCAGGGCCTCGGTCTGGGCCAGGAAGTTCGCCATCAGGATCTGAAGACAGGGGGACCGTCACCCGGGGGGGGGGGGGGGGGGGGGGGGGGGGGGGGGGGGGGGGGCGGGGCTTACCTTGTGATGGAGGTTGTCTCTGATTGGATGTTGAGACTGAGCCGGGATGAGGAAGTCAGCAGGAATCATCCGAGTTCCTGAGGACAGACCAGACTTCAGGAAACTGGGGGGGTCTTGTTGGTTTTTTGGGGGTCTGGGGGGGGTCTAGTTGGGTCTTGTTGGGTCTGGGGCAGTTTGGGGGGGGTCCAGTTGGGTCTGGGGGGGTCTTGTTGGTTTTTGGGGGTCTGGGGGGGGTCTAGTTGGGTCTGGGGCGGTTTGGGGGGGGTCCAGTTGGGTCTGGGGGGTCTTGTTGGTTTTTTGGGGGTCTGGGGGGTTCTGGTGGGGTCTGGTGGGGTCTAGTTGGGCCTAGGGGGTCTGGTGGGGTCTGGGGGGGTCCGGTTGGGTCTGAGGGGGTCCTATTGGGTCTGGGGGGGTCTAGTTGGGTCTGGGGGGGTCCAGTGGGGTCTGGGGGTCCGGGGTGAACCTTGGTGGATCAGCTGGTAGAAGGCGTGCTGGCCGTTGGTTCCCGGTTCCCCCCAGACGATGGGTCCGGTGTGGTAGTCCACCCGGGACCCGTCGGCCGTGATGTACTTCCCGTTGGACTCCATGTCCCCCTGGGGACGAGACGGAACGTCAGCGGGGACAGGGGGAGCTGCGGGGGTCCGGTCCGGTCCGGCCCACCTGCTGGAAGTAGGCGGCGAAGCGGTGCAGGTACTGGTCGTAGGGCAGCAGGGCCTGGGTCTCCGCCCCCCACAGGTTGATGTACCAGACCCCCAGCAGGGCCAGGAGGACCGGCACGTTCCGCTCCAGAGGGGCGCTGCGGAAGTGGTTATCCTGCGCACACACACACACACACACACACACACACACACACACACACACACACACACACACACACACACACACACACACACACACACACACACACACACACACACACACACACACACACACACACACACACACACACGGGTCTCAGCGGTTCTCCAGCGGTTCTGGTTCTGCCGGGCTAGCGGGGCGGTACCATCCAGTGGGCTCCAGACAGAAGCTGCTCGAAGTTCTCGAACCCTGGAAGAGAAGGAGAACCGTCAGCAGGCAGAAGCGCCCTCTGCTGGCCACGCCCCCGTCAACGCAGCGTTACCATGACGACCATCAGGCCTCACTGGAGCCACAGAACAGCTCCTGACACGGACGCTTTACTTTGAAGGACTGAACGGTCACGGGACGCTTTTACTTTGAAGGACTGAACGGTCACGGGACGCTTTTACTTTGAAGGACTGAACGGTCACTGGACACTTTTACTTTGAAGGACTGAACGGTCACTGGACACTTTTACTTTGAAGGACTGAACGGTCACTGGACGCTTTTACTTTGAAAAACTGAACTGTCACTGGACGCTTTTACTTTGGCGGTGGAGAAGCCGACGTATGAATCAGGGGAACTGAAGGAACAGGAAGTGACGTACCGATGTGCAGAGCGATGGACAGACCGATGGCCGACCACAACGAGTAGCGCCCGCCGACCCACTGATGACATCACAGCAATCCACCAATCAGAGCGCAGGCAGAGAAAAACATCCACATGCAGGTTAATTCATCTGCTAGTTTACACTCAGGCAGCAGAACAGACGACCCTTCAAAATAAAGCTCAGAGGAGCCCAGTCTGAAGATCGTCATGTCACAGAGCATCTTCCTCCTCTGACAGCAGACGATAGAGC